>NW_015373901.1:908360-1010198 GCF_001272555.1 Dufourea novaeangliae | reverse complement strand
GGGGGGGGGGGGGGGTAATGCTTCGTTATCGGGAGTTGTGAAATTTACACGGTGGAAAGATTAGGAAGATAGCACTTTCGACGTGTTCGTCGACACGCTATTTTGTGTGGCTGGGTCAGTTTGTTTTTTTTGCAAGTGCAATTCAGAATTCGTAGTGGATGTGTTATGCGGATCAAGTATCATCATTATTATGCACTGAGTGAGATTACATTGTAGAATGTGAAACTCAGTAATATTATTAATTATAAATAGAAGTGACTAGTAGTTGGGACCTATTTGTTTTTACTTAAATTCACTGATTCGAAGTACACTCTGCCCTACTAACCCATGTACCAGTGGTCGACTAGCATTTCTTCAGTAATAAGAACCAGGGAAAATACTTTTCATATATTGTCGAGTGTTCAAGAATCACAGAAAATATTAGTAGATTATTAACGTACAATTTTAGAAAAAATTACGCACCGTCGCCATATGCATACATAGGGGTTTATCCGACATCTTCTAATCGAGGAAAGTGTACATTGCTACGACCTGTGTCAACCGAGACAATCATCCAAAAATTTAGGGGATGACGTGTAGTTACCTGTATAAAATAGAATGTGTATTGTGAACAGAAAAATTCTATATACAGGCAATATTCGTATAACACTGCCTCGTTTTAACACGAGTACAGAATTGGGGAAACCCTCGAATAACACGGTTTCGCTCTAACACGATTCAGAAAATTGTGTAGAATAGCTCAGAATGCTTTCCGAAACATAAACCTGCTTTCGTATGTATCTGCATATTAGTTCTCAATCTCGTATAACAAGTCAATTTTTACAAACTGTGTTACACGAGGTTTACCTGTACTATAACGATTCGTATTGTCCCACTTACACAATACTATCCCCTATAGATTCCAATGTCTATCACAGAAGCAGCTTAATTATTCGGTTACTCAGTACAAACTGTGTTACACGAGGTTTACCTGTACTATAACGATTCGTATTGTCCCACTTACACAATATTATCCCCTATAGATTCCAATGTCTATCACAGAAGCAGCTTAATTATTCGGTTACTCACCGAATCCCTAAGACACACCACACACGCACAAAACCCCGAATACAATTTCAACAACAATATCCCAATCACCAGACACTCTCAGCCACATCGATTACCCCGTTCGAACGTTTCACCTGACCCAGTCACCGACATATCGCTTGCTCCGTGAAACGTGGAACGGTGGGCGGATCGAATCCCGACGACAGCTAGCGGCAACGTGGCCCAGTCACGATGAGAGGAACCGATTAGAGATATTATGAAGTCGATGGACAGAGGAGACGAACCGTTTCACGGTGGGTTTCGACGGCGTAAATAATTACCCGCGTGTCAGCGACACGTAGCCGTATTTGCCCGTGGCAAATGCATCATCGATAACCGTGACAGGGCGCCCTGGGTTCTAACCGCGATAGACCACCTGTGCTCGTTGCGCCGGTTATACGTCCGGAGTTATCGTTCCGTCCATCGATTCCGTCGCTGGATTAGCGGCGAATGTCCATTATCCGTTCGCGTGCTCTCGTTAGCGGAGGGGGGGGGGGCTGGCCTAGAAAATTTATTATCCGCCGACCGTTCGCAATAACCGGCCGCCATTGCTGCCTCCTGCCCCTGCGAATTCGTAATCGAGAATTTCGCGGAACACGGAAATTGCAACGGCAATGTTTAAAACGATTCACCCGTCCCGCCGCCTGTTCCTCATCCCCTTTCTGGCAAATAGATATGACAGACGAATTCACGTCGCTGCCCGTATTTATACGCGATCGCCCCGCGTGTCCCTCCGCTCGTGCCTGAATTGCAAACAGAATTTTCCCCGTGAAAAATTCATGGGATAACCGAGACGGAAAGAAAGAAAGAACGACATTTGGTTAACCGAGGGGGGGGATTGATGATAGGAAACCTGGAAAGATCAGCTGCACGGGGGATTCACGGTTTCGCGTTTCGCTTGGAAACCGGTTTCAATGTATACGGTGCTGGATGATACAGATAGACGCGGGATGTTGGCAAATTAATAACTTTGTGACTCGATGACGTGGTTTCTGTGTTTTTACGTACACAGAGTGATTCTTTTGGTGGAGGACCAGAGTTGCTAGGGTTAACTAATTTTAACCATGAATGACCTTACCCAGACCTACTTTTTCATATGACTTAACATAATCAAGTTCTAGCTTCAATACGATTCACAGTTGGCGACATAGATGGAACTTTTAAAAACTTGGATCCATATGTATCCAGGCACCGCTGTCCGAGGTTAATGGGTGAAGTTTAACCGCGTTTCTGTTCGAATTTCGTCGCCTGTCAACGGACCAGTACACGCGTCGCCTGGCCGCAGGAGAGAGTTTAGGGAAAGGAATAATCCGGCATACGTATAAATTCAAATGACTCGTTGCACCGCAAAGCTGGCTGTGAATATTCATTGGCCTTGGTCTGGTCCTCCACCCCACAGCATCTCCCGGACACTTGTCGTCCCACGGAGCGGACACAGGGAAACGAGGGAACCGGCGCGCCGAGTCGCACACGGTTACTTTGTCGCTTGTAGATACGTATCTCGGACTTTCGGAACACTTTGCCTCGGACGGCCGCTCGCCGAAAAAGGATTTAATTGGCAGACGTTGAAATTAGCCGCCGATGGGGGTGGGGGGCCCCGAGGAACAATAAATAATTATGAGCTCGGGCCGTGCTTCGAACCGTTAATCGCCTTAATTGGGATTTAATGTTACACGGAATTAGTTGGGAAATATTTATCGCTCGAATTGAAACCCTCCGCGCGTTTAATTGCACGAGGAAGGGGATATCGGGTTCCAGTTAATGCGTTTGCGTATATGTTTGATTTTAGTTCAAATTGGATACGTTCCGCCACAGGCGCGCCCGCGTGCAGTGGCAGATCGTGTTTGCATTCGTACTGGAGTATTTCGCGATGAATCTCTTATGACTTCCGAGCGCGTTTTTCGGAAGAGGAATTTGTTGTCGAACAAGCGATGCTTTTCTGACAGAATTGAAATTCTCATTATGCTATTAAACAGGCGATTACGTATATGGTGTTGTTACATGAAAAAGTCAGATGGTAAAAATTTTAAGGGACATTTTAGTTAGTACAAAGAAAGGGGGACTGTGCGATCATATGACCACGGTGGCCAAACTGCGACACCTTCAGTCCTATATTGCGGCTCCTATACACTTATACAATATCTTTATAAATTTGATACATACTACATGCGCGTATCTGAAATGATATTTATGTGACTTTGATGACTTTATTCTGGTGTGTGATATACACACAGATTGTAAGCGTAACTCATAATTTAATACCGTTCCAATAGAGAATACTACTCCCAAATCTTTACGATAGACGATAAATGGTTCCTACCTTGACAAGGTTTGGCCATCATATGACTAGAAGTGCATTCTTCTTGACTTTATACGAACTTTTTATTTGCATTTCAGTTTTGCAAAAATGTCTGAAGAACGGCATAACGATCAGACTTCTAAGTACTCTCAGGAGTCACTTAAATTCACGTTTTCCTTTTCCACTTCTGATTCGTTGTACAATTATAAAAAGCATTTAATTACCAACTGTAGCACGAGTGAAGACCTCCAAATTTACATGCATGCTCAAGGAAAACGTGTATTTAATGAATCATGTGTACCACCACCAAAGGATGCTTAATTCAGAAAAATTTCTTTTAATCCTTTGCTGTCCTGTATCTGCTCCCATCCACTGAAGCAAAAAACTATTCTGATTCCGCATACTTTCTCTTTGCTACGCCCTAAAGAAAACAAGTGAAATCTAAACAGCGCACGAATACCGTTCAAAATAAAAAAATAGTCAATTCTATGTATACAATCATGCATTATAGTGTTAATACAATGAAAATGATATCCAACTAGTTAAGCACCTGTATCCGAGCTGAATACGACCGCAAATGGTTAATTCTCAAGGTAACCAGATTAAATTCTCCAAAGTTCGATCTTCCGAAACACCTGTACATCGATAAAACAGCTCATTTCACATTCTCGCGTATTCCAAATACGAATATAAATCGAATCGAGCGTATCAAAGACTGTGATATAAGTCGAAGCATGTCAATTTAACAGAGATCAAAATCTACCCGATCTCCGATTCAGCGTGTTGTTCACCGCAGGGGCGGTATCAAATGTCACGAAAGTTCGGAGAATTAGCGACAGAACCGTAGCTTGTCACTGGAATTCCTTTGAAACGGCCGGATAATTGAGCCGGGCATAATACCGGGGGCTGAGGAACGGTTAAAAGCTCGATTTCACCGTTCTAAACGGTCGAACGCTGGGGGTTTGGGGGGTGAAATTAGCGTTCGGGGTTTGACGCTGTCACGAGAAATACACGTGGGGCGTCGTGTGTGTCGCGGCAGCCTGTCTGATAATTAATTTTCCGACGAGTGAATTTCCGCTAATGCACAACGGCCCCGGAGACCGCGGCCTCTCGCAAATATTGCGTTTGTACTATCGAAAAGCGCGCGCCTCCACCGGATGGAATCCGACCGAAGTAGCCGGGCAGAGTTAAAATTTCATTGTTTCCACCGCGAGCAAGCTTCCGCCCACGCCGAGATACGTATTAAATTTCCTTTAATTTCGCCTTGCACGAGCCGGGGGCACGCCGCGCACATCGCCGGAAAAGTTTCGACGCGCAAGGAGAATCAACAACCGACCGCTGGAGGATGAGCAACGTTGGACCTGAAACCTGGGAATATTTAATAACGAATATAGAACGCGGCCTTCGATTGTGTACGCTGCTCGACATCACCGATGGACCACGTTATCGATCGGTAAAATTAATTACGCGGGGATCGAGCTTAATTGGCCGATCGGGGTGAACGCTGTATGTATTTCAAGTTTGGAAAAATTTGTGAGAGAACGATCTGTTTTTTTTTTTTTTTTTTTTTTTTTTCGTTTGATCGGTTAGTAGGTAACGGAGTTTTTGGTTTGTACGTGTGAGGCAGTTTTAGATTTGTTCTTTAATTTGTTGCAAGCGAATTCTATGTTTGGATATTGTAAGGATTTAGATGTAAGAGATTTGTTCCCGTTATGCCGGAACGATGAATGTGCGATTCGATCATAACTGGGAAATCGTCAGACTGTGCGGAAGTTTATGTAAATTCATAATTTTAGATATGAATGTTTAAACATTAAATGGGACAGAATCTTAAATTCTGTATTAGAGGCTTTACTGTAGTAGTAATAACACATATATAATGTTAAACTTTATTTAATCTTTATTTTGATGTATTTTGCAAAAAATGCGTAAACTTTACGCAATCTAGAAATCATAGTTGAATATGAAATGTCATGAGAGAATTCTGGAGATTGAAAGTTTTGAAAGTTTCTTGCAGACATCGAATTTGCATCGTAATCAAGTGAAACTGTAAAACACTTTTCGATTGTCCACTTTTCGTTTAGTTCCCTGATTAGAATCATAAATAGGATCGTAAATCACTTGTACGATTCTAGAGAGAGGAGATAGAAAGGAATGGCACTTAGCGTATAATCACCGTTGTTGTGCAACGTACACATTTGTCGTTTTTGCATAATGTTAGGAACAGAAAAAGGCACTCAACATACATACGTACACCTTTCCTCAAAAAATGAAAATTTTCACATTCATAGATCTGGCATAAGGCGGACGAAATTATAATGATTATACATCTATACATTCTCAGACATCTTCAGATGTTCTATAGCTTTTTCAACACTAACCTTACATTGAATGTTAAGGTGAGAAAACAAGGAATGCCACAAAACAACTTTCTTGAGATAATCAGTTTTTAATACTGTGGTCCTCCACTTTTTTAACCAGTGCACCAAATCTCTAACATTATCTTACATGGAAATTTCAACTTTGTAACCCTCCTGTGATTCGACAGTTCAATAGTCCCAGTTACCATCAACAAGATACATTATACACCGTAAAATCACTAAAAACAGCCTCGATGTTATCCTTTTACCCTTCATTCATGTGACCAAATTTGTATGCTTCAACGAAACCATTCGATCGCCATCAGAATCCATCTATTATGGAATACCCTGTACACAGAATACGAAAAAGAGAATCGTAGAGAAAATATTTTCCTGTATCACATTTCGTCACGTTCGCACGGGGGAAGCAAGCTCGTACTCCGTTTCAAGTAAACCGGTTTTCCCGCCATACAGAGTTCTTTGCGTGTATGAAAGGTAGTGTCTGTGTGTGTGTGTGTGTGTGAGAGAGAGTGAGAAAGAGGGATCACGATTCAATACTGTGGAAAAGAGAGACGAGATGCCTACTTGAGAATTGGCACGAGACTGGCTCAAACACGTGCGTCCCATTTACCGGGATTCTGTGATCGTGCGCGCGTGTGCGCAGCGCATTCGTGCGGTCGCGGCCGCTGCCCCCGTTAATATCCTCGATTAACCTCTCGTTGCTAACGAACTACGAGCGACGTTTAATTCGATCGCCGGTTTTGCGCCCGGAAATTCATTAAGCTGCGTGCGCGCCGCCGCGTAGAATGCACTCGATGGTGTGTATGTTTAAAAGGGGGGCCGGTTTCGAAAGGTGGTGTTGGAGAGGCGATCTTAATTGTGTGCGATTATATGATCCTAATCTCGGGGAAACACTCGATAAACGAGTCCGTTTGGAAAAAGCTACTTCAAAGAGAAGAATAAAGAAAGACACTGGTGGAATAATTAATATAGTAACGGATCTAAAAATCAACTACAGTAAATCCTTGATGAGTGTTCGAAAGCTTCTGGGGACTGACAGAGGTCTCCAGGTGTAACGTTCACTTTTTAATGAGGTCTGGCATTTGGCCATTAGTTTATGAAATATTTAAGGTTCAGTGCCGAGGAGCTATCGAGGATTTACTGTATTCCTGAATGATCTTGAACTTGTGAAATGTAGAACACTGTAGAACGAACAGAAAAAAATTCAACTGTTCCTGAATTATCTTGAAAATCAACATGTGGTGTGGTTGATAATATTTGAGATAGAATTATATTCAGGAATCTGAGAAGGGATTGTTACATATTAGTATTATTGGGAAGTCATGAAGTTTAAGCGGTAGCAACATAGGACCTGCGAAGAATCGAGGATTTCGTAAAATTTTTAACATATAATGTTCCAAGGTACTGAATAGGGGAAATACATTTCTGTTCAATTCTCGATTTAATACAGCACTCTAGAAAGATTTTTAATTTTCATAAACGTATATATGTATAATATATACATAGTATGATTCCGTGGTGTGGATTTCGATTACCCTTGGACAGTATATGAAGACGTACACGGCTGTGATTCGAGGTCTGATTTTTGCGAGAGTTTGCTCTCCGCATTAGCCACCCTCTAGCATTGCTTAATTAGTCGAAAGGGGCTGTTACCGTTAGGATCGACGAACGGTTGCGTCGGCTTTCATCCCCCTCGTTACATAATTTACTGTAATCGATGCTCAGTATGTACACACTGCTGTCCGCATGCCTGATGTAACTTACAGTTACCTAATTATTGCAAATTATTATCGCGTTATGAATATTCACCCCGTGACTTTACATATACGGATAATCGTCTGATCATTACAGAATACCAAATTCACTGCATTCCATGAACGCGATTAATAATTGGATCCATTAAAGAAATCACTTGCATTTTGTCAAAAGAAGATTCTCAATTCAACGTGGTATTATTTGGAGGATATACAATTTAATAGGAACAAAAAAATAATTAATTATGTATATGTAATTGTTCATTATACACGAAAGAGAGCAGATACACAGTCACTGGCGAATATGCTATTTAACAATAGAACTACCGAACCCGTCAAAATGATAGATTTCAGATTTTTGATTTTACAATTACCGAAATCTTAAAGATACTTTCATCGGAGTTTATGTTGACCTTTAATTCCTTATACACTCTATATTATCCAATACTAATTTATATTGTATTATACATTACACATATTAATCAACCAGACAATTTAGCTTAGCATACATTTAATGCTAGTAGTTCTAAGCAATGTTAAATAACACAGTGTGCACATTTCGATATCAGAATGTCCATCATCCCACGCATTTCACACAATTTAAGAGCCAAACAATGTGGTTATAGGCCATAAAACCGAGAATAATCCGAGTAACAGAAATCTACGAAGCGATCGCTTCTGTTTTACGCGAAAGTAAAATTCGTTGGGAGATGAACGTTGAAATCGCGCTCGGTTAACAGGCAGAAACGGGACGGATAAAAAATTCACCGAGGAAAACAATTCGTCTTTTTTTTATCGTTTCGTTCCATGGTGAAACAGGAACGAAAGAGGAAGGAGGGGGGGGGCAAACGAGCCCAGGAAAAAGCCCATAGTCAATTACGCGTCTCGGTCAGTCAAACCGGACAGATGTGAAGCGGCGGCCATCACCGGTTTTACGTGCAGTTCAGCCCTCTCGTTATTACTTATTCGATGGATTTACGAGCTCACCGACCGTTTCGTCACGATTCGACAGACATAAACACACCGCCCCGCGGGTCGAGAAGCACCGAGGCCTGTTCGTGCACCGCCTCTGAAACTCGATAAATTATGCCACGTGGAGGTCACATTATGCTCGAGGCACGTAGTATCCCTGGCTCCGATTGCAACGGGACGGTTTCTGACTGACACAAAAACAAGAAGTGGGAGTGGAAGAAAAAAATTCATTTCTTCGTAATTTTGCGGTAATTAAAGAGATTTTTTATTTTTATTTGAACCTCCTGCTGGGACGTCGATGTCACTTGCTAGTTTTTGGAAACTCTTCAGAGAAAACGATTTATACATATACCGTGGGGTATGCTATAACAAAATAATTGGTTCTAACATCTGTTCGTTGTAACATTTACATTGAAATATTGTATGTGATTTCGCAAACTATAGCAAAATGTAGCAATTGACGCTCTAATATTATTCACGACACTGTTATCAACAGATTCGTTATTGTCAGTTCCTTCTTTGCCGTGGTAACGAAGGCGCATTGGGACTTCTTAACCTGCGTTCGTTGTAACTAGACTGCGGAAGTTCATGTAAATTCACAATTTCAGATACTATCTAAAAATCACAGTGAAGCATAATTTCGAATTCTGTATCACAGGGTTCACTGTGTCAGTAATAAAACATAAATCAGATTATACATTTTTAAAACCTTTATTTTGTTGCATTTTCCATGTCAGGGGATATTATAAATTGTATAAACATCCGCAGTCTAGTTATAACTTATTCGTTCGTTGTAACAACCTGATTACAATAATAAAAATTGTTCGCTGTAGCATACCCCACTGTATCTCATTCAAAGAATCGAATATGGTCGAGAGGTGATGACCATTTAGGTGGGACAGGGACCAGCCAATAGCTGGGCATGGCACGCGGGTGTGTTGTTCGTTTTCACTGATTCGACTCGTCGAGTGAACGATAATTAACCTAACCAATGAAATAAAAAGCCACAAGGGTGGGCTGTGTAGCAGAAAATTATTGTCCATTGACGAACGGCAGGACGGATCGGTAGTGATTAAAGATGATGCAGAAAATATATTTTACTGTTCGATACGGTGTGAACTGTGCCGCGGCGAAAAACGATTTTGATTGTAGAATTTGTCCGTCAATAGCATCGTTAACCCACTTTGACTCGGATCAAGTCGATACCCCAAACATCCCAAGATTGTTCCACCGAATCCCTCTCCATCGAATCCATCTTACTTAAACGTAAGATCGCTTACAGTTGAAAACTTCACCAGAAAGTTTACGATTGCTCAACTCGACATTTTTAGTATTACAACATCGATGTACCAAGTCTAGAATTTTAAAAGAGGACTAAAATTTGCATAATACATTCCTGTGTTAGGCAGTAAAGTTTTCAATCCGTCCTCGTATTTACGATTGTACCATTACGATATTACCATTTGGTGATGTCCATCGTAAACTACAGTTTACCTTGTCTTCCCCAATTACGATTCCCGTAATACATATAGGCTATCAACCTATATGAGGACTTCCACTGAAATAATAGTGAATCACAATGAATCTGACTAAATTCATAGACAAAACGAAAGAAAAAAAGCCGCAAGGGCCTGTCAGTAGTCTGGTAATTGATCGTTCCGTCCCACGTTCTCGTGCGTGCGTGCGTGCGCTTGGGGCAGTCTTCGTGAATTTGAACGGATGCGTTTCTATTCGCGTGTATACCGTCGTCTCAGAGGTCCTCGGCGCCCACTAAATTCGTGGTTAATTATGAACACGACCGGCGCCAGAAATTCGATACGCACGCGACCGTGAGCGGGACGAATAATTTCATCGCGATCCCTTCTGGCCTGACTGAATCGCCTGGCCACCGCCGTGAACTTGTAAGCGGTAGAGCGCAACGTCAGCCATATTTTTGCGGCTAGTAAAGAAAAATGCCGTGTGTCACAATTTGAAAAAAATTTGAGTTTATGACACTTTGACTGCCACGTCATTGAAATACCGTAAATCTTAGATTAACGCTCGAAACTCGAGACCCATTCGAATCAGTTATCGCAGAGAGACACGATTTCTGCACTTCATGAATTGTACAGTGTGAAACCCCTAGTAGTGGGGATGATGTAGAAACGTTTACCGTAGAGAACTCCCGAAACAGTTATCGAAAATTTACTGTATAGGTGACAGGTACGTTGTAAAGAGGCTGGATTATTTCAATAGCGTTACAAAATTGTTTGCCTAAAATTAATAACGCAATATAATTTAAAACAAGACCAACAGCCTCTGTTAACCGAACGCATACATTTTCGACGATTTATGGCATAAACAACGAAATAAAGTTTGTCTGACTACGTAACTCTTTTTTTTTCTCTCGTTCTTCTTTTCGTCCCAGTCTACGTTGTTTCGTCGAGGTTACCCCTGTGGATTAAATCGAAAACTTCGCCTTCCTGGTTTTCCTCTCCGGTATATTGTGAACTCGTCGCGTAGCCGGTTGGAACGTTCGTGGCAACCGTGTTTCCGTTGTTGACTCGCGACAGCAAGCTTTCACGGATTAAAATCTGGATTACAGCATTTTCCGTCTGTAAAAACACCGCTTTGACAACCGGCACTCGAAACTTCGGGGGGTGGTGGTTCTCTCGAATCGTGTAACCGGCTAGTAGATCGGTGAAATTGACGATCGGGGATCGGATTCCCACGCGCAAATATTTCTCGCTAGTCGAAAGTAAAATTACACCCCGCTGAGCTTGAAGTAGCAATGGAACGATGTTCGGAATTGTAGCGATTGGGGCAGAATATCGGTTGGGCGCAGAATCGATTCGAGCTGGCGGAAAATTGGCCGACTCGTGTTCCTGTAACAGTATTATTATTCGGCCCGTATACACGTGTATGTACGGGTCACGCGACGGTTTGTCCGCGTGCACGGATCCGTCGATCGTTTTTGACGGCCGGGCACGGAAATCGAAAATTGATGAAGTACAGTAAAACCGTGGTGAGTGATCGAAGGCTTCTCAACACTGAACATTAAATATTTCATAAACTAATGGCTATATGTGGTTGAAACAAATGTCGTTGGCTTCAGAATTCTAAGCTCTATCACTGTGCTAAACGAACACTCATCGATAATTTACTGTATTAGACAGGCAAAATCGATAGTTTTCTTTACGTTGAATTGCTTCGATGCTAAATAATCATTATATAAATAATTGCATAATTGCAGACAAAAAAATTGTCGATATGATCAGAATGTTTTAAATTATTAAGCGCTGAAGATGGTCTTGTATAAAGCGCAGCTATAACTAGTGTACATAGTTGAAGATGAACCAATCATCTAAAAGCAAATACTTCAGGTGGTGCAATTGCTACACCAATGAATATATCGTGGAACTTGACTAGTCAATAAAACAGAAATTATGGAAATTATACACAAATCATCGAAGTTACAAACGGAAATCTAATATAACATTATCATGTAGAATCTAATAGAATTCCTTATGGTAATAGAGCCTTCGAACACTAATTGAGGATTTACTGCGCGACGAATGTGTTACACCAAGGTCGTATCGAAGTGTTCGAGCGAAATCAGCGCTCTCGTGCTCGCTGGACACGCAATATTTGTCAGTAAGTCCTGTGAGTGACGTAAAACAAATTAATACTCGCCGGCGACGCGCATCCAATCGAATACAAAAGCGTGCTCTCGTTCGAATTATCGAGCGCATATCGACGGCGTGGCGACCCAACGCGACCGTGTAATCGAATTCCAACGAAACGTGTGTTACGTGCGAACGCATCAATTGCATCTTTGAAATGCGTTTAACGGCTAAGCCGACGAACAATTCGGCTTGAAAATTCTTTTCTTTTGGAGTTTACGGATTCGTGATGATTCATAATAATGATCCTTAAATAGTTTTGTGAATGTGTGTTTATGCAAATTTTTATGGGCTAATCAAGGGAAATGGAAATTACTCGGAAATTCATTTCCTGTAGAAGGGGATTAATGAACTTAAAAAGAATCTAGAGACTATTGAACTTCATTGTTTCCCTTATTTTTGAGACATTCGAAAATGGGCTACAGAAGTATGAGATTCGGAGTTTATTCTCGAATTTTCAGAATAATATATAAAAGCGGGCACCACGTGTTTCCTTATGAAACAATAAGAAAAAAATATACAATAGCATTTTGTCACTCTCGGCTTGGTTTTCAAGAAAATCGTATTTGAAAATTAATCTGAAACACGTGTATTCGGCATGGTAGTGAGTAGAAACAGAATGCAATGACCAGACGTGATAGCCAAGTCCGATTCAATTGCACACTTAATCCCGCAGATATTCAAAGTCGATTTTCTCGATAACTAAGCCCAGAATGACAAAATTGTATTCTATATTTGTTTTCTTATTTTGTCATATGGAATCAAATAAATTATAAAACGTGGTGCTCGACAAATTATTAAATACGTTAAACAAAAATTATAGTTCATTCAATCAAGACAAAAGATATCCATTAATTGATACACAATTTTTTTTTTGAAGACTATATCTCGTAATCTTCGACCAGTTAAGAAATCAATGCTTGTCAGTCGATAATTAGATTTACAGGTAGATCTCATGATTGAGAAAGCGCAGTACTCAGCAGTAATTGCGGTCCTTCAAGAACGTAGTTCGATAAGGGAAAGCGTATTCTTCCTTCAAGTGTACGAGTTTACAACCCCTGATCATTCATAATCATCATTACAATATTATCGGCAGTATTGCAATTACATCTAAGAAACAATTTACCGACTGTATTCCTCCTTAATTGACTTGAATTACGAGGTCTCGACGTAACTGTCGGACGATTGCTATTCGTAAAAGGTTGACGACTTCGAAGATAAACAGAGTATTTTTCACCGAGACGATTCATTAAAAACCCAAGAACACGGCGAGAAAGTTGAAAAGTTTACGAGAGTTTCCCTGGCGAATAGCCCCGCCGACGAATAGCGAAGTTTGGAAATGCCGTAACCCACTATCCTCCTCTCTCCTTTCTTCTCGCTCCGCGCCTTTTCCACCCTTGAAGTAAAATAAGACGCCTGAACCGTCTGGCCAGTTGCGGTAGCTTACCCAGTTTCCGGGAACGATCCTTAATGCGAACTTCATTAAAGATTGCTCCGCGAGCTGGATCTCTTAAACTTCTATTCATGTAGAGTTAAACCTCTCTCCCCTGCGGAGGATTCGCCCTGCAAACATTTGTCCCGGTTTCCAAAACCGCCACGTTCACCTTCGCCGCGTAGAGTTACCGATTCCGATAAAATTCCATTTCCGAGGGAAAGAAAATCCGTATTTACCTTTTAAAGGCGGCAACGTTAACCCTCATACACCATACTAGTGCGAATTTACACCACCAAAACATTGTTTCGTCGTATATACACATTTCTTCATAACAAATTGTCATAGTTAAAAAATTTATTTCTCACGTTTGCAATTGTTACAGGAGGTGATCTCAATGTGGGTTACCACTTTTACTTGAGGACCTATTGCCAAACCCTTTGAAGATTTTTAAGATGTACCACCTCGATGTATCTAAAACATATGTGTTTTATCATATGGAATTAGAATAAGCTTCTTTCGTTTTTGAGTCATAGTTTCACACTATTCCCGGTACGGTGAAGCAAATAACATGAGTTTATACTTTCAAGTAGTCCATATTTAGACAGAGTTCTCTACAGAGAAAAGAAATTTTATCCTAAAAAATATGTTAAAAGTTCAATTCACTTTTATTCTCTTCAAGTCCGTAATCGTAACAAATTCAACATCACAATTCGCACTATAGCGTAGTGTTTACGTATCCTGAAGTGGGGTGTGTTTTCTAAGGGTTAACAGCTAACGGGTGAACTTTGAAAGCACCCACACCCGATACCCCAGACCTTGACATATGTTTTCAAAGTCATCTCGCTTAAGTAACCTTCAAAAGATTTAAACCGTCGATTATGGGTTATTAAAAAATTAGCAAAGAAAGACCTAGAAACTTACCACACTTTCCTCAAAAATCTGAACTTTTAAAATCCCTCTGATCAGTATAATGCTTCAGAGTTGGATAGAGACAGTTAAAAAAGAAGTGATTTTAATAACATATGTCAAGGTCAATTTCATCGAGTGTGGCTGTTTTTCGGAAGTTTATCTCAACAAATGGGCATTCAAAACTCTCCTCTGTGTTCAAGTGAACACTCTATTCGAGTTAAAAAATCCCACCCACTTCTCTGCAAATAAACACCGAAACATGTCACCGTGCCAAGCATGGTTCCCTTGCCCTCTTTAACCTACCCCATCATTAATTTCTTGCCACGCCATGTAGCCCTCCATCTTTCGGATGGCGAACCCCGAAACGAGGTCAACGGAAACCGTTCCACGGTGAATCAATCATCCTGTTTTTGCATATTATCGGCCGTCGATGTTCCAGCGAAAAGGCTCGTATAGCAACAACACTACGGGCTCCTTTAACACATTCGAGGCTCTGTCCACGCTTGTTACCCGAAACTTGTCTTCTCAATCGGTGTACTGTAATCGGTCGACTTTCCCTGGCAAAAACAGTAGGAGTGAAAAACAGTTTTTTAGATCGTTACGGTCGAGACAGAAAATGCGTCCCTTTGGAACAAGAGAACCGACGAAAACGACTGGAAAGTTTCCGTGCTCTCGAGATTCGCGTCAACCTAATTTCGACGATTTCAATCATGGTCTCGAGTCGCCTTGCATCCCTTTGCCGTCGGCGAAGCCGAGAGAGCAGCGCGCAGCCAGTTTCTTTGACTAGCGAATTATTAAACCGACTGTGACGTCAGCCGACGTCGCTGGCGCTTTTTAAAGATGCATAACGCCCTGCGAAGCCGAGAAGAATTGGATAGCGGGAGAAAGAGAGGGGGGAGACGGTAGAGAGGAAATTCGAGGGAATTTCTGAGCGGGCCGGATTTCATCCCCGATATGTTCTTTGTGCCCCGAGCTCTCGTGCATTGTTCCTACGTTCTGTGTAACCATAGACGCGAAATTGAACGGGAATTTGTTTCGGTGGAGGAACAATCGGGGATAAGAATCCGGTGATTACCTGAACCAGGTGTTCCTGAACGTTTGTATTCGTGAAATTGTCGCGGAACGGGTGCTTCAAATATTTGCAGCGCATTATTGCATTGGAAAAACGTATTAATCGGTAGAATTCGGTAATTGAGCTGTTTATTTGCCGGAGCAAGTAACTCCACACAAAATATGTACTTAACATTTGCTTGAAATATAACAAGTTAATTACAAATCAAGTGCCTTGGCAATAAAATTTGAATAAATTGAATAACTGGAGTTCGTCACTTTGGCCTGTGAATGAGTTAATTAACCCCTTGGCTTACGATTTGTTATGACGATTTCGCTTGCCAGAATCACTTTGTTATTAAACATTCGACTGCGGAAATTTATGCAAATTCAGTACTTGTGGTACTAATATTTAAAAATTGAAATGGGACAGAATTTTGAGTTCTGTAAAATAGGCGTCACTATGTTAATAACATATAAGTAGTATTAAACTTCATAGAAACCTTCATTTTATTACATTATCATATTCACCGGTAGCCTGTTAATAGGCTTTTAAATTTCAATGGTTATAGATAAGAAACCTACTAATGTTACCCTACGATCAGGGTTACCGAAGGAATTGTTACTTTATTCTCTTAGAGTTTTTCACTCAGAATTATTCGAAGAACATGACTTTTCGAGTTTATGCCAATGTTTAGACTCAGGTATATATTTTATGGCTCTCAACCTACGCGTATGTATTATTCGGGACCGTGTTTATTGTCTCTTTAGGACCATTCCCCTACCATGAGTCTTATAAATACGAACTTCACCTACATATTTCTTAATCATTTCTTGTTCGTCTCTTGGCGAAGCAAGATTCGCTCTAACGTGCAGAAAGTGTCGAAAGTTGCAGAGATTTAAATTGAAGAACGTTCTGTAGTCTCTTTGTACCTGGTGGTGAAGGCTGTTCGATCGGTGATATTCCAAGTAAACTGAAGATATCGAAAAGCAGTGTGTGGAATATCATCAGTAAGTAAAGAAACAACCAGTGGTAGTGTAATCTGTAGAAAGTTCTTTGTGTTCCGTTGAACCAATCTTCGAATTTTCGAAAAGCGTTCGAATACATTTCAGCGATACTGTGTATATTCATTCCATACATATATGGAACCTGAATCGTTTTCCGGTGAACCAACAGTTTTATTAAGTATTCAGTCGACTCTTCGTTCAGTAAAAACGTTTTATATACGTTTCCACGAGGTTCATAAATTTAAGAGCCACCATAGTCTCTAGATGTGATCAGATTCAACGAATTGTAGGATAATAAAAAACGAATTCGATCCCGATGAAACTTTACCACGGTTAACACTGAAATTGAAATGTGAATCTTCCCGTGCTATGATCGCGCGCTAACAATTGAAATAAAAGATTTTATTAAAATTCCACGTTCGTTCCGTACCGTTAGATTCGCGGGGGGTGGAGGGGGGGGGGGGCGGGTTCCCGGTCGATTTTTCACGCTTCCGGTACTTCTCTTCCGTTTCGTGGTTCTTAGGCGCGATCTTGAACAAACTTTCTCCGCTTCCTCCCCCAGTTACCCCCAACCCCTCATTTTGTCGTTGTCGACCTTCCGTCTAGCCTGTTATCGAACGACACGAACTTCTCGACGAACTTTATAACCGGGGTCATTCTGGATAACGAATTTCCATGGTTACCTCTCCCACCCCGAGCCTCCCCCCCGTTCCCTCGTCACTCCTTTTATTTCCCTCTCGCCCCTCCCTTTGTTCGTTTCACCGTTCCGTTTCTGGAATCTTTATGATTCTATTTCTGGCGAAGCCGAATCGAGCAACGAATTCCACCAACTTGATTCTCGCGTTTAAAAGGCCCGTTCCGACGCAACTTTTCTACTCAACCCTCCTCCTCGTTTCTCCTCGTCCATTCAAAACCCCGAGGGAAAGACAATAGAAAACCCCCGCATTAACCATCAAACGTGGATTCGTTCCTTATCGAGTACGTTTCTGGAATTCGTGTCCCCCCGTCGTAGAATCGTTTATTATTCACTCGTCACGGTTAATTACGCAAGACAATCGTCGGGATCACGGATCTGCTGGATCGACTACGGAAAGGACCGATTATAAAATTCCAATTGGTCGACTTGAATCGAACCGAGCTGCCGTTTAATTTTGCAATTTCTTCCGACCTGGGCTTTGAATCTCCTTTTCACTCGTTCTATCAATTATAATCGAGTTCGAAAGTCGTTAAACGCTTCCCAGAGGGGGGGGGGGGGTCGAACGCAGGGGATCCACGGACGTTTCTTCGCCGGTGTCTGGCATCGAGCCGATTACCACGGCAATTCCTTGCAGATTCAGTTTCCTAAGGGCTTAATTACATATCGGTAAGCCGATCGGCGGCTAACGATGTTTACCGGCTTTCACGGAACTTCGGAAACTGCAAGCTCGCTGCCTCTCTCCCCTCCCTCCGCCGGAAGTCGAGGATCGCGCGCAGCATCGCGGAAACGCCTCTTTAACGGGTTACAATTCCGATTCGTCCTCCCGTTTGCCTCCTAACTCGTTGTTCCGTTTGTTTTCCCATTCCGCTTTTCATATTTCTCGCTCTCGGTCCATGAATTTTCCCGTTTCCGTTGCGAGCTGTCACCGTGAAAAGTACGTTCAGCGTGATTTAAATCACTTTTAACCGCCCCGACGTACCCAGAAACTCTTCCGAAACGGGATGCTTTTTAGGTTTAATCGGAAGAAGTGGACCCGATTAAGTAGACTGCGAAAGTTTATGCAAATTCATGATTTCAGATACTGGTAAATTAAATTAGAATGGAGCAAAATTTTATATTCTTTGTTGGAGGCTCTACGACGTTAATAATATTAAATTTTATTAAATCTTTTATTTAAGCTGCGATACTCTTCCCCAAGGATCATTTACTTAAAGCATTAACCCCTTGCCCTATGATTTTCTTGATGTCTGCAGTTTCCAAAATTACTTTATCATCAATAAATCCCCAGAAGCAAAAGGAATTCGTGTATTTATCGCAATTCTACATTTACTTTAAAGTTAAATATCAATATCAGCAAACTAGTATTTCAGTTTTACTCAAAGTAAACGAATAATATTTCTGTTTGTTGAATCCATTTTGATATTGTCACCACGAGTCTTACTCGATGTTATAAGGCAAGGGATTAACAACCTATCTTTCTATTAGAAGTTTACATTCGCTGCAATACAGTTCACGAACAAATGTCTCGACAACCACACGACGAGGATGAAAACGAAAAGTATAACGATATTCGGGTACCTCGGCATCCATGGAGTTGATGTTTAATATATAAACACCGTAGGACCAAGTTCTAAATATTTACACGTCTAGCTCTCTTTCCGGTTGAGGCGAGCTGACAGTTCACGTTCAGTATCGTTCTTCTTTCCTCTTGTTCGATCTTCATTCGCTCTCTCACTCTCGCAGTACCGTTTGTGGTTTGTAATGAAATTGCCAGGTGGAGAGACTCTCCTCCACTTTTACGAATCCCACCGTTCTCCCTTTCTTCGTCTTTCTCCACCCGCCTGTCACTGCTGTTTATTTTTACACGGTACCGGTCTGTCTGCTTTAACGCTGTTCCCCTTTTGTCCGCTCTGGATCCCGCGGAAGGTGTTTGCCACCCCCCCCCCACCTTGTAATATCCTTTCGCGGGAAAACCGTGTTTTCAGCAACAACGCCGGTTTCCCACCGATTTATATGCGCGAGGGGACACCGAATCTACGTTCAGTCCCTTTATGAAATGCGACGGCACGATTTCTTTCTTTGCCTCGTATAATGAATATTCTTCTTTAGCTTTATCTAGATTGCCACCACCGACGTTCCTGGAATTCTCGCGACGTTGGCTTGCAAGTGGCTCCCTAGACCGCGTTTCCCTGGATCTTCGATCCCTGGAGACCCTGAATTCCCTTGGTATATGCTCCAGGTCTGGTGAACATGGATTTTAGACCTTCAGCAACGAAGACCCAGGGTCCTAGAGTTCGGTGTTTAGTAAACTGTAAACCCCCAGATTCCAATAAAGTCGTACAGGCTCTGAACTCTTCGCCGTGGAATTCTTGAATATTTAAGGTCTTTTAAAGATGTCAGTCGTCCAGATCAGGTTTCTACGAAATTCGTGTATGGACCACAGACTTCGGTTCTAGAAGTTTCGCAATTTTACTGTAGAAGCAAGGCGGATCAGTCGTACGATTGTTGGACTGAGAATCAAATCAGGGATCTTTCTTGAGATTTATTTCTGGGATTTAGCCGCCCGGGCAGTGAGCAATTCTTATTTTTTTAATTCTTGTAACTTAAGGAAAATATGATTGCTAGCTGTGGTACCTAGTTTGTATCTCATATTCAAGATTTCAGTCAATTTCTGTGGTATCAGTATTCAAAATTATGAGACTGATACAGATGTTGTATATATATGTTTAATTTATTTTTAACCCTTTAACGCCCAGACACCTCTTTCGGGGAAAAAGATTATTTCTCCCGATTAGTTAACTCAAAACTGATCCCATGCGTTTACTTCATCTGTATTTTCGTGAAAAAACCCCTTAGAAATAGAATTTTCCAGATTGACGTATACGACATACCGGGCGTTAAAAGGTTAGAATATAGTCAGGCAGAGTTACTACAACATAATATACCGACCTGCAAATATATGGAGACATCAGGAACCGAGGATGAGGATAATAGATACAAGGGCGCAATATGAACGAGGGGGATCATAATTCCATCCAAAATAGTATCAATTTCTTCCGGTACTGTTTCACTTTACGTGCTCAGCTACCACCCGATACCTTGGAGGGACTCCCGAATCGTGATCTCGATTTGAATTCGCTGGTCAGCGTCTCGAATTGGCTCCGGGGGGATCCTCGGCCGTAGCTCCGGGGGTGGCTTTCCCGCCAGACGATCGCGTAGCCCAATAATTGATGGCAAATTACAAGCGTCGCCGCAACCCCCCGAGAAGTTAGCAGACGGGAGACCAGGTACTCGAATACGCCGTGATATAACCCACGGAGAGATTCGATGCGCTGAGCATGCTACGGGAAGATTAGGGCCGCCGTCGACGTCGCGCGAGGGAAGAAGCTCCACAGCAGCAGCAATTCAGGGGCTTGTATATTCCGCGGAGATTATCGTGCATAGATTAGGGGCGATTACATTGTTCCGAAACGGCGTCTCGGCGTCGGGGCCGTGTCCCCCGGCGTCGTCGTTCCACCCCGGTGGGAATTCCATTCGTGGAAACGGACTCCGGGAGGAGAATATGCCTGCAATTCCGCGAAACTTCCTGCTTCCCGCCGGGCGACGAAATAATTCGGCGACGGGCGTCACTCTTAATTAGAGGAACGAGACCTCCGACCTGGCGCTCGAAACGGTGCAGCCCTTTAACAGCTTGGAATCTTAACACTTTCGGGGAGGACACGATGTAAGGTGAACCTTGAGCTCTTGTTTGTGGGCAAGAGTAGTCGCAAATTTAGGACTTGAGTACTCTGTAATATGGAATATTAATCCTTTGCGCTACAATTTTTCTAATAACTAGAAGTCGTTTAATTAATTCTTGGCTACTAGTTTTCCGGGGGAGACAATAAATACTGTACTTGCTGTAAATTTCTAGTTAATGGAATACAGGACTATAAATGTGCGTATCAATTTGTTGCGTATCCTCGTATTGTATCAACATACAATACATTTTCATACGCAACGATGCAACGCTTGCGCGTCCACATTGATGTACAACGGTGACACGGTATGGAGGTACGCAACAAGTGCATACGCACCTTTAGAAAGGGAAAATCGATGGTTTCTTTTGTGTTGGATTGTATCGATACCAAACAATCATTATACCCGTACTTTTCACAGTCTATTGTGGACGTGTTTACGAGTAATTACATCACCCTCATAAACTCTGTTTTATAAAAGAACACTTTCTATTATAATACATCCATTGCTTCCAATCTCAGTTCATAAAATAGATGCATACCGTATCACCAGTCTTCCACTTTATATTCAAAAAAGAAACATAGCACACAAAGTTACAACGGTTCCTCTCAGCATCATTTTATGAAAAAAATCTACGGGTGAACGACCCTTAAAAGTTTCTTGAACCGAAAGAAAAAAACCATTTACGACTTTCGACCATCTCGAAATACGTCCCGTTGCGTTACGTCATCTTTTTTAAAGGTCCTCAGGGGTAGTATCGCTAGCAAGAGATAGAACGGGGTTTCGCGTTCATTACCGTTCTTCCAGCCGTTTGGCGGAGCCACGGCATTCAGTATTCAAGAGAGCATTTTACATCGGTCCTCGTCGAACAGAATCAAACAGCAGAAGACAGCTCTTCCCCCCAACCATCCCCTCGTAATGCTCTGCTTTACATAATTACAGCCCGATTCTGAAATATGTAAATGCAACGGAGTCGTTATCGCACGGCGTCGCGATGAATGCAGCCGACGTTCTCTGGAAGGTTGCCGGGTGTGTCCCCCCTTTCGCTTGCACAACATTACACCGTCGTGCTCGGCACGGTTGAATTCGAAGCGCTATTTAATATTTAGCAGCCTATTATGAATCAATCCGCCAGCCCGACAGAGATCCTCTTACGCGCGAGCGAGTGAACGAGCGAGCAATCCTGTATTCTATCCGGCGGATATACAGCGTGATACGCAGCTTGATTAGACACGCGATTACATCGTTCGCTGGGCGATACTTTGCATTCCTTTCGTCCCCTCAATTTCGAACCGTCGAAATCGACCTGGTTCTCGATGTGTTCCACTTGTTCCTCGAATCGGCGAGAGTTACGAGCGTCTGATTTCTTTTATCCTGTTGTATAATCATCGTGTATCGAATAGTTTTGGAATTTTTCTTTTGTAATTCGTGATGGGATTTTATGGATCTTCTTTCAGCGTGTTTTCATTTAACCCTTTCATTCAATGTAGTAATAAATGTAGTAAATAAATATAGTAATAAAATGAAATGAATGAAATTACCTTCGTGAAACAGTTGAAGACCGCGCCTCTCAAGTAGAACAACCCGTCGTGTGAGACGTATTTCACGCATATTTCGCCTGTATTTTTAATGGTTATTGTTAATAACTTATTGATAACTCGGAAACGAAGCTAGAACGCGATTTCGTCATTTGTGATTCTCGTCTGTTAGTTTGGCATGTCGAATTCATCCTGTAAAACTGTTCCACATTTTGATTAACACCCTGTATAGTGTGTACATTTGTACAATGTATTTGAAATTCGAGGTGATGACAGGAAAGTTTATATGTACATCTATTGACACAAGTGTGACGTTAAAGGATTACAAAAAATGTATGATCCATTGGTGAAGTTGTCATTATCATGTTACAATTGTGTATGTAACTTGTTGACTGACCGATAAGGCGACCGTCAGTTATTATGTACACGTTCTGATTTCTTTATTGGAACAGAAGCAAAGAAAGAACTCAGAATAGACCAGAAACTTTTGAAAACGTTCAAACAATGGAAGCGTCTGTTCTTGCAGACGGAGATACACCTGTCGTGAGTTTACAACTACACCACTTTTGAATCAGTTCTCCAAGAATTATACTTAACTCTTCAATTATCTCCACAAACTTCTTAATCCCCTCAGTCTTCGAAATAAGCTACTCGGTTCCAACCTTTCAGAGGACTCACTATAAAGTAATCATAATCCATTCAGAGTGATTAATTTTAACGCGAAATCCACAGTAATAATTCAGTGTAATACGTCTCGCCGTTCCAAAAGTGCTCCTACCGGAAACAATCGAACCGAACGGGAGTCTACTTACTTCAGTCGATAACAATAGAAGAAGGAAAATTGGTTAGCTCCCGCGGGAGTTCAGTTCCGGTGACGTTAAAAGGGAAATCCGATCGATAGATCGATGCATAAACGATTACACGACGATAAACGCTAATTAAGTCGTCGACTCGAGGGGGATGGGAACATCTGGTCGATCGTAGCGACGATCAATCGTAAAACGACGTCGGTGTGGAAGCAACCGGACGTGAGTCACGATCGATGTGGAAAGCGAAACGAGCTTTCGTCTATCGAAGGTCTCGAGCGAGACGATAATAATTCCCGACGTCACGTTTCACCGTGTCACGAGCGAGCCAGCCAGCTGCAGCTAGCTAGCTAGCGAGCGAACGGCAATCCGCGAGCGAATTCTGCGTCTCGCATTTGGAATTCGCTTTCTCGGTCGACCTGGATTTTCCCACGGACAGGTTTACCAGGAATCTGGGTCTCCAGCCGATAAACTCGTTATTCGCGGTCGACGTGTCTCGTCCTCGGTGAATATCGATCGCATTATCGTTGAAAGGGCCCAGCCTGGTTATCGGTAATTCAGTGACCCGCTCGAAATCCGCCCATTCCTCCCCTCGGAACACGGTAAAGCCTATCGTGTCAAACGTTTCGATGATAGATCCGATGGCGCTGTTGCGGTCATACCCTTAAACGTCATTGCTGTGCAACTGTTATTTGAAAATAGGACAATTATTATAAATATGTTTGAACATGGAAAGGATCGAAAGAGATGAAAATCGTTGGCTTTGAGTCGAGATGATAAATCTACACTGTTTACCATCTTCACAGACAATTGATGGCTGCTATCGACACTTCTGTCACATGGTGAGATTTGTATTGATTCAATGTCTTGTGTCACTGAAGTCGGTTCGTTGGTGAGTTTTCTTTCCGATATATTTTCTTGGCCTTCGAAACTGTTGTTGTATAGAAACACCGTGTCGGTTCCTCCGGTGATGGCGATACATTTGAATTGTATCGATATTTGGTATCGATACGTATTGCAATTAAATGAGAAGTAATAAAATCCAAAAGGAAAATGAAACAATTATTCAAGCGGATATTTACTAAGGCAGGTGACAGTGTGGAAAAGAAATCGACTAATCGCAAACTGTGCAACGATTGTATCGAAATTTTGATATTTATGGGTTAAGGATTGATAGTGGAATATATCGTCATATTAAATATCAATACAGAATATCAATGTTTAAATTGAAAAGTATTGAAATATCGATACTGTTTATCGGCCATCACTACTGCACACTACATACATCGGATAACTGCTAGAGTCAATGAGTGTCTATCTAGTCCGAAGGAAGTGTGATCACTCGACACAGGAGTGGACTAACAAATGAGCCATCTCCTTTAGCAAGACGAAGTTCTTCCGTGATTGGTTCCGCAAACTAAACCAATCGATCCTGGCTTCCTAACCCAGTCCATTAGGAAGCTAATGCTTGGCCTTGAGGCGGTTTATAAAGCACTGAGGATATCCTTGATTCTACCTTCTGGAGATGGGAAATATATCGGTTGTTCAAGGTCCACGATGATAGTTTCCCATAATATATATGGGTAATAGTCAACTGATATGGAATCCAAAGCGTGAACACTGAACCTTTAATACGCGTTTGTCCACGCCTTTACGCGACCTTTCGTTCACATTGAACACAATACTGTCTGTAGCAACAGCGTCACTGATTTTTGAACGCGTAAAAACAAACGTGCCGGTGATTAATGTTATCGTTGACCATGAACGAAAAATATTTCCACAGAATAATCGAAGCCAAATCGAATGGTAGCTCGCGTGTTTTATAAATTGCAAACATTACCACGTTCGATGGCGCGACCGTATAATTTTAACAGATCCCTGGTTTCAACGTGCCGGTTTAAATTTCCACGTAGCTGTTAATTAACAGAGATGTTTTCTTTTTTTGGTTTCAGAATAAAACGGCTTGTCCGTTGATAGAGTGGCGAATAACGTTAAAATATTTTTTGGGTGGTCCTGAGTTACGTGAAATCAAGGACGCGCGGTGTTAAGCGTAATTTCACGTCGTACAGAAAGCAATGCGGCGCGGTAATGGGTTTATGGGCGTTTAAATGTAAATTTATGGGATCCCGGCGAAATGTCGATTCCGCCACAATGAAGCCCTCGGTTGGAATTATAGTCATTAAATTAATTTCGCGAATGCTAAAAATATACAAATTTCATTTCGCGGCGGAGTGAGCATTTTTAACGATTCACGGTACATCGGCTGTACGAGGTCCGTATAAACCTTGACGGTAATTGTTTAATGTTTTTACGTTTCAGTGAGTAATGTTAGTAATCATCGTGTCTCAATTACCATACTCGCGGTATATCGAGGAATACAATAAATATTAAAACTCGTAAACATCATAAGTTATTTCCAGACGTAAGGCTATTTTAACGATTACTACACGAAGCTTAAAACTAATTAACTCGCCTTTTGAATAAATATCCTATCTTCAGTATCCTCTGTATATTGATTCCTAAGTATGTTACACGCGGTAATATTGACCCAATATTCAAAATAATTTACAATACGCTGTTCCTTTGCCAGTATGTATATTTTAACTTTAACTCGTAAGATCTAAAATATCACGAAAATTTTCTGTTCATTCGCTACCATATCTATGAAATTCTCATCTACTACAATATAATTGAGCCATAAAATGTTCGCATGTTCCTCTCCGTCAATTATATTATGTATATGATAATAATTGTTCCACTTTTATCCCTCAGAAGCTGAATGACTTGGCTCAATCCGCTCTACTTAATCGATATTCGATCGATATAGATAATCTTATTCGATCTATACCTTCTCTATTTATTGGGCACTTAATCCATTCGCGTAGATCGCGTTACATACTAATAATCCTTTTCAGGATCTAATACACGTCACGCGACGAGGGGGCTGCGTTCAAATTAACAACATCATCCTCGCTCGACCATAAATCCGTGAACACCCGTCGACCGATCGCGCAGCGTCGAACTAACGTGCGCTTGTGTCGTGCAGACGTACACAGATGCACATGCACATGTGCACACGCGCGAGACCGTACCGGCCGTACACGCTGGGAGCTCTAAGTAATTACGTTAGCCGGCGAATTAATTAACCGTCAGGCTATCGATGCCCCGCTCGAAGGCGCTGGACAGCGAACAGACCATCGATCCGGCCCCCGATCGAAAGGACGCGTCGGAAGCGTCTTCGGTAATTCCTTGAGGATCATCGATCGGAAGAGGGGAGGATCGTTCGCTGTCATCGACCGCGGGCGTCAACTGTCCTATACGGTCTATCTAATCGTCGATCGTAATCGTATCTTTCGATGACTTCGAGGTATCTGCTCGATCGACTTCGAAGGTCAAAGATAATGCACATTTTAATATTAATCATCGTCAAGTGTGTTGGTTCACGAATATAACTATGATGTAGTGGATACTTAGGTGAGCTTATTGTCTTCCTACGTTTGATTGTGATAATTGGACTCTTTGCAGAAATGTAACGAAGATTTTATTAAACTAAAGGAAATGGTTTATTTTATCGTAAATATGTGTATATTCTCAGACGAGGGGTAATTGTTGTAGACTACTGTGATCGCTTAGTTGTCGATCGGTATGAACTCTGGTGTTTTTATGAACGGTCAGGGTCAATTTCTCTCGGGACTTCTAATACACGGTCTAAGTAATGGCTGCGTTTAACGTGGTTAATCGTCGGTGATTATATACTACTAGCGGTCAGTGGTTTGGAGTCACTCTACGAGTTAAGGGAAGTGGGACATCCTCGTTGAATAGACGAACTTAAGTTACCCCGAAGTAGAAGAATCTTCCGATCTGTAAATATTGATTTTAATGCACAATTATGAGAATTTGCTATTTCTTTCGTTACATTCTACATCCTGTTATCAATGGTTTTCAATTTAAGACAGAAACATGTTTTTATTGATCAACTTAAGATCCGAGTTAATTTAATCCTTATTGATCTAGTCGGCGGATGTTTAAAATCCTGATGTTCAAGAATCCAATCGTTATGATTCTAAATAAAATAAAAACATTTTTGAAATTCAAAGTCTAATCACTTCTGGTGTCTTCGTTATAAGTAGAATTGATATCTTGCAACCTACAATAGGCAGACCAGCCTTGAAAAGCTTCCACAGTAAATCATGGATAAGTGTTCAAGGACCATCCCCACCTCTGGGCACTTGACTGGTTCCACGGGGGACCCACCAGTGTCGGGGATGACATCTGAACATTAAGTGCCAAGGAGCGTTTGAACACATATCGATGATTTACTGTATATTCTTATCAAATCATTCACAAGATTCGTCCCCTAACCTGCATACCCTAAATGCGACAGCAACATAGAAATTAGAATATTTCCAACCGACACGATGATTCTTCGATTTCAAAGGATTATGGTTTTTCAATGAACAGCAATCAGTCCCCTAAAGTGGGGAACGTTCGACCCCGTCGGCAAAACTGAAATTCCAAGAAGCGATTCACAGGTGAGCCAACGTGATTTATCGGCTCCGCGAAGTGGCACGACTCCTAATCTCGAATCTGGAAGAAGTTCTCAGGGCGTAACGGCGAGGACTGTCGCATCCGACTGAAAGCAAAAGGTCCTGGCTGTTTCCCCGGGGCAAGAAACTGAGGTTGGTCTGGTTCCAGGCGGCGAGGAAAGTACCGCAGGGCCTGGTATGGTAGCCGGGAAGCATCGATCCCTGCCATCCCCGTTTCACGAGATAAGACCGTCTTCCACCGTCTACCCCAAGAATTGCATTTGCGCGGCCCCGTATTACTTCTTGCATTTACGATCGGCCTCCTTGCCCTCCTTCTACTCCGGTATATCAGTCCGTGAGAGTTCATCCCGCCGGTTGAAATATTGGCTACACTCGGTCCCAGATTTAATCACGAGCGCGTGTTAGCTCGATAGATCATGTTCCTCCGTTGCTCCGTAACAAAGTCGAGTTTGTTTCCTAACGGAGATTAATCGGTCTTCGATGGCCCGATCCGTCTTCATCCGCCTCCGGGGTTGTTGTGATTTGACGCGTTGCGGTTTGCGCGAAATGAATCCTCGAAATTACAAATTGTTCTCCACTGATAACGATTGTAAAGGTGGAACTTGTGAGAACCGTTTACCATTGGATCAATATCTAAGTATTTGATTCATCGATTCTGTTGTGGTATAGTGTAGCTTTTAGCCATGACCGACTTTTGCTGGTTGTCCTTAAAACGGGAAAGATCGTTGAAAACGGCTGACTGATTCTGATCGTTTTGAACGCTTCGGAATTTACCGAGATATCTGTTGCTATTTAGAACGTAACAAACAGTTCTAACCTGTAAATATTTTATCTCGAACGAGACGTAGTTTCCGCGAACGGAGTTTATAGAACGCGGCGGTTTAAAATGGTATCCACGGGGTGGAATGGTCAGTCGTAAAATTTTTTGGTCAGCGGAGTCCCGGGTTGCTCCAATCTGAAATGGCAATCTCGTGTCGTTAAACGGGCGATTGCTCTTAATCAACAACACAGGAAACTGCGGAACTTCCCGTCGCATTAACAGTAGACGCGTTCCGTATCTGGTAACAGGTGGTCCGAAAGTATCGTAAATAGAGCTTCCTTTAACGTCGGTCGCCTCGGATAGTATCGAGCAATTAAACTATCCGACCGGGGTCTAATTAAGAACGGCAGATAGTTCCCGATTGAAATTATTCAGCTCGCCCCTAAATTTAAGCCGGATTCAATCGGGGATGCGCGGACGGACGAAATTTAATCGACGAAATCAATTAAAACGGAACCGGGGTAAAAGGGACTCCGTAGTGAAACGTGGCTTCGCTGATAAATCCGAGGTTTCGAAGGGAAAAATTCATCGTGATCGGTGTGTTAGGTCTCGTAACGATAACAATTCCATCAGAGTAACCGTTTCACGAGAAAATTTTATTGAACCTTCATTTGCTAAACAGTGATCTCTAGTTCAGACTAATACATTAATATTTAATATCAACCGACAAATGGTTTTCAATCTTTCGCGAAGAAGGAAAATTTTAGAAAAGATTCAATGTAAAGTGATGTTACAGTTGTACAAATTGTAGGTCAACTTCTTGAATAACATCCACAGCTTCATTTTTCGCAGAACTCGATCTTTCATCGAGCGAGAAAGGGGGTAAGAACCGTGAAGCATCGGATTAATTGAAAAACAGAGATACTCCCGGTGGAGGAGTAACGAGCACATAAACACAGATCCTCTGTCGCGGGACGTTGTTTTCTTCTTCGACGAGCTAGAACGGGATAAGCCTGTAATACGTTTTTCGAAATGTCGTATTGCTCGAGTCGCTCCGGCGTGCGACGGGATCCGTGGACAAAGACGGGGCGGTAGAACGGCGGGAGGGGTGGCTGCAAGACGGGGGGTGGGTTGGACGAGATATTGCCGATGCCAAGACGCCGGATGTGTAAGCTCGCGAACCACCGAAGAAAAATACTGCGATGACGGTATACGACTTTATTTCATCCCTTTTCGCTCGTAGCGATACCATTCCCGGGGCCTCTGGAAACTATTGATATTTTCATCTCCGATCTTCTAGAAACATTCGCATCCGTTCCCTCGAGGACTTCCATTCCGGGAGAACTACGGAGAACAATATAAATCCAAAAGGTATTGTGGAATTCACGACTACGGACGATTTGACAGACGGGATCGATTAAATATATTTTCACCTGTAATGTTTCACATTGGACACGACGTTTGCAGGCTACGTGTCGATAGAAAATTTGTATACAAGTCAGAGAAATGAAGACATTACACGTTAACTAGACTAACTCTTACTTAGGCTTAGATTCTTCGATCTAGTAGGTCTTAGGCTTGGGTCTTTGGTCCGGGCAGTCTTGGGTTTGGGTCTTTGGATTCGAGTAGTACCTACTGGGTAGTATTGAGTACTCGTAATTGAGTCTTTCGGTCTGGAGTTCCTCAAGGTAAAGTTTTTGAGTTCCGAGAGCCTCGAGCTTGGGCCTTTCGATTCTGAGGGCCTCGAGCCTTGGGTCTTTGGGTTTTGGATTTTAAGGGCCTTAAGATTGGATTTTTAGGTCCGGAGGGCCTCGAGTTTAGCTTCTCCGGTAAAAAGTCTCTTAGGTTTGAGTCTTTGAGTCCGGAGAGTCGTGAGCTTGACTGCTTGGGTTTAGGCACCCTGAATTTTGGCTCTTTAAGTCTTGGATCAATCAACTTCGAGTCTCTCGGTCCTGAATTTCTAGGTTGATCCAAACTGATGGGTTCGTCTTCTAAAATGGATGGAATACGATGACTAACACACATTTACCGTTAAAGAGGAAATACTGTTGAAGATTGTATTTTTTTAAATTCGTTAGGCAATAATCTTTCAGACTCAGAATTCAATTACACTGTTCGCAATTTTCGCTGTTCTTCTCGACAGCTCGATGAAAGGTTATCTTATTATCTCAAAGGGTCGTGTGCTACAGGGACAGAATCCTCCAAATTCTTTTCGTCGAATGAAAAGCGGTCTCATCGGCTGTCAAAGTGGCAAGGGAGCCTGGAATTTTGCCGACGGGATTTTTCTCGTGTCTCGTGACACGAGGTTACCAGCCGGTCGCCCCCTTCTCATTGTACGAAGCTCGAGATTCGCTGGCTTTTCTCATCGTCCTCTTCACTTTCATCCCACTCCACATTTGGAAACTTTCTCAGCTGCGAGGACACTGCGTTTACGAATATCCTGTGATCCCCTTATGGCTGAATTCAAGGAAGCCCACTCAATCGGTTGAACCTCTAACTTCTTTGCGAACAGATCTCTAAAGTACATTACACAGCTGTCCACTGTGTGGGTCGATTCTATTTATATCGACGGTGTAAGTGAACAAAAATTTGAATATTACGCAAAGATATGAACGTTCGTTCCGAGAAGAACGGATCGTGTCTGTCACGTACGTTTTTATAATTCGCCGGCGTTCTTTGGCGAATCGTTTCACGTACAGCGTAACTCCTGTCGTGAATTCGACGAGACAAGTCTATTGGGAATTCTGTTTATGTTTCGGTGCAACGATTGCACGGCAGAATGACTCGCGGAAAGAGTCGGGAGGCGGCGCCTTCGGCAGGCCGATTACGACCTTGCCCTGATTGTAACTGCTCGTGCTTTGAAAGCTCGCTCCTTTACAGACACTCGAGCACGTTCTCATTTCACGCTTCAACAGCCGGCCGCGCCGCGTGCCGATTCCTATTTCTCGTCCATTTCTGTTCTGTCGGATTCCGATCGTTCTCGATCCGAACTTTTCTGCGGAATGAGGCTGGGTCAGGTGAAAATGTTTCGTAGCTGGCGATGTTTCACTTTCCGATGTACGAGATCGAACTATCGATCGTTACATCATTTTCGATTTAAGCTTTGTGTCTAATTCATAAGAGTCTTCCGAGTCACTGGCTCATTCGTCAATGCGTCAGCGTATCTTCACAGACTCATTTCCACATCAATGCATCGCTGTTGGATCTCTAATATCCACTGACCCCATGATGTACAAGACATTTTAAGAGTCATTTAGTTATCTGTCTACTTTGTATTCCAAAGTACATCGATGTTCGATACTTCAATGTGTATCAGAAAACACCGTTCATCCTTAGAGAACTAGTGGTGTGTTATGTTTTACGGGACACCTGTTCATTGCATCAGCAAAGGTGTTCATAAATTCTGTGCTCTTATGTACACAGTGAAAATAAAGACTACAAGACTGTTTGCAGGTTACTTTATTACTTTCATTCCTACGTGACCTAAGTATAAGTGACACAGATTTCGTTCTGTAGCTGAAAATTATCTACTTTATAATACTGTTACCTAATCAATTGTCCTGCGAGCTGTCAAGGTCCTTGCCCGCCAGATTCAATTTAATTATATACATTATTCTATATTAAGTAATACATTTGCAAGGTTATCTATTAATTGTAAAATAAAGTGAACCCTGAGACGATACCGGGATGCAACAATACTAAATAAAACCAAATTAAATAAAGTCCATGGGTTTCAAAAAGCTAAACGATGATCAGACACGTATGTACTCTCAACACAGTAAATGAATTGTACGTCATTGTTCTTTGAATAGAAAACACGAAATTACGAAAACAAAAATTATGTTCAATAGTTTCACTTGCCTGTGCGGTACCAACGCACCGTATTATTATTATTCAATGATTTCCCCGGCCGTAGGTGGGCTACAAGCGTAATCAATCCATAAAATTCAAACTCGGGGGATCGTTCTCGAGGCAACGGGACCGCGCGCCGACAGACAGGGCGTGGAATCGATTATCGTCCGCTTGTCCGTTCTCTTTTTCGGTAGTTCCTGTTCCACTCGTGCCGGATCCCCTCGGCCAACGAACGAATAACAGGAGGCGCAACGTGCGCTGCACGAAAATCGTGAAAACAAAAGAAGAAGAAGATGTGAAACGAACGGGGTCGTGTGAAGAGGGGAACGGAGGAAAACGGAGAAAGCGAGAGGGAACCGCATCGAGAGACTACCGAACGCAATATGATTCCCACCTCGACGTCGAGTCCGCGCCTCATAGAATATGCATGACATGCTAATGCGACTTGTACCTAATCTAATTATACAGTTCCACGCGAGTCGCCATCTAACCCCTTCGCCCTGTCCTATCGTTTCTTCGAGCGTACGCAGACGCGTACATGTATACACGCGACACTGGCAACCGTCGTATCTCCGTGATTCTATTTCCTTGTTCCACGGAACACGAGGCAAAGTTATTATTTGATCGATAGCCAATCGTTGCAATCCGATTCTTAATGCAACGATGTTGGAATCCATAGGACTTACGGTGGTTTGCACTATTGATATAAGCGAAATGGGAGAATCTTGTATGGAAAAAATAAGACAGAATCTGTCTAATACTCATTATTAATTTGTTTAATATTAACAAGAATATCAACAGTAAACCAGTAACAATCAATATGATACATGATTCATTAACCTGCTTGCTGCATCTTTTTGGTATCCTGTATCAAATTTTTTTTCGTAAAATCAAGAACCAATTGTTATTTTCACGATAAATAACGAATTACAGTAAATCATTGCTGAGTGTTCGAAGGCTTCTCGGCACTGAGTGTTCACACGTTATTCCCACCACTGGGTGCTTGACTTCGAGCGTTTATCGATGATATTCGGTACTCATTAGCGTTGCGGCAATAGTCACGTAAGCCATTTCTTTTAACCCTTTGCCTGCGAGCAAAACCTTAGGCATCATTCGTTGTAACGAGCAATTCGGAAATAACTATTTCGGAATCTGCTCGTTGCTTTGCACCCATCGCAAGCTTCATTTGCGATAAACTACAGTTTTTACATTTTACAAAATTTATACAAGCAATGGAATAGTTCTTCGCAGCCTACGAATCGAACATGACATAAATTCGTTTATTCTTATATGCCTCTAATTTACTTATATTCATTTATCAATAGTACAGGAAATAAAAATAGAAAAAATTTCGAAGAGTCTGGTACATTTTCAACCTGAACTACTTCAGGATTAAAGCACGCGTGTCTCAATCCGCGCCTAGTACTTTCCGAGTAGAGAAGCCGAGGCAAAACAAGCATTCCCATGGTACTCGTTCGCGCTGGAACTTCGAGTTCGAGTGGCAATCTCCCAGGGCAGGAAGCTGTTCGCGTTCTTTCCGTCCCTCTGTCTTTCGTCCGTTTACGTGCTGGGCTCCGAGGCGGACAGGTAATGAGGATTGTGCTCGTGAAGTGTTGCACGGAAGCGTAGTTACCGTGTTTCCGATGGCGTTTTCCAGCGAGCTCGCCTCGCGAGGTTTACGTAGCTTGGTCCTCCCTTCTTTCCCCCCATCGTTCACATGAACGGCGACACCCGTTCGCCGGAACCGAGTGGAGGATAGATAAAGCGATTACGCGCCGACACCCTATTTTCTCGCGACTCCACGATTTTTTTTCTTCTCGCCGCACTAGTGCACCTTCGTGTTGCCGTTTCGAGCCGTCCGTGACGCAGATCCAGCTGTGGAACAACGTTTCCTGGCGGTCTTGTCTCTCGTTCGTTCTGATCTTTTGTCTCCAGCAGGGCTTGGAAACTGTTACGATTTCGGTTTAGGTTCTTGAAACAGTTATGAAGAATCTTTATTCTGAATAACTGTTACGAAGAACTTAAATTTCAGACTGTATAAGTTTCAGTTATGGTTCCTATATCAGCTCCCATATCAGTATTGTTTAGGTTCTATATCATTTCTATAACAGTTATTTTTTAGGTTCTATATTAGTTCTGAATAGAATATATTTCAATCGGAACTTTTATATAATAGTTTCAAACAGTTATTTTCAGAACCGTTTCAAGCCCTGGTGTCTAGACACCAAGATCATTGCTACCTGGCCTCTCTATTCCCTCGATTACCGAGTTGTCGCGGTACGGCGTTCACCGAGCGGCTCTTTGTACCCTTTCTACAGTAGTTTCTTCATGGATCGTCACTGTATTTTTCATGCAAGTGAAAGGTTTGGAGTTAGTGCCCTTGTAGACTAAGTGAGCAGTACGGTCTGCGTTCTTGATCACGAATAACAAGATATTATTATGTCGAATGATAAATTTCAGTGTCTTGAAATTCATGTTTAATTGTTTGTTAGTTCTTAAAATATAACGATAGTTGGTAATTATGGCTCTTGTTAACAAAAATTGTAGGCTTACATTTTACAAACTCTTGTCCTAAATTAGGACAACACTTTCCTAGTTCGGGTCAAGACTATTCACCTAAGAAAATAAGTGCGATAAAGAGGTCAAAACAATAAACCGTGAATTACACATTTCCATCTCGAAAATCCGCCCCGCAAGTTCTTTATTCGACTCTCTTACCAAAACGAGCCGAATACGATGGGATAAGTGTCGATCATCGAATTAAGAATCGCGCGGGCGTTAATGCGGCATCGAGTCCGCGTCATCGAAGTTTCGAGTGTTCCAGCCGATTATTCGCGTTTATCGATCCGTTTCCAACCGTACTCGAACGATCGCGCGCGGGAATCGTATTACGGAAGAGGTTTCTCGATAAACACGAGCGACGAGGATGCTGTTCCCCAGCGTATTGATCGGCTTGGATCGGTCGAAACGCGGAAGAGAGAGCCACGTGATGGGACTGGGTTGCGGCGCGGAACGGGGTGAACGCACTCGCCAGCGGTGTGTGCACTCGGTGCAATTCGGCCTGTTGCACCGCGTGCAGCGTCGAGCCTCGCGTTACTTTAACGGGCCGCTCTTTGTAATTGTCGTTCGTCAGCCCGTTTTTACACTGAGGGCTGTTTGAAAACTTCTAGAAATGAAGTGTAAACGATATTAACCCTTTGCCCTACGATTTTCTTGATGTCTGCAGACTCCAGGATTACATTGTTGTCGATAGTTTCCCAGAAACGAAAGAAATTCTGCACTTATTGCAACTGTATTTTTACTGTAAAAGTTAAATATTAATACCAGCAACGTGGCATTTCACTTCAACTCAAAGAAAACCGAATAATATTCTTCTTTGTTGCATCGATTTTGAAATCGTCAACACGAGTCTAACTCGATGTTATAGGGCAAGGGGTTAATATTTCTAAAATTTTTTAATTCATTGAAACATTTAATTTGTTACTCGAATAATGTTGACAAGAAGAGGTCTCCGGGTATAACGTTGACTTTTTAATAAGGTTTAGCACAGTTTGGGTATTTTCGAATTGGTAATATAAATAATGTAAAAATACGTTGAAAGAATAGAGTAAAATTTTCTCGTATGATGCTTCGTTTTCAAGATAATTAAGTTTCGAAATTCTTTCTTTCTTCTTTCGAAGAATTAGGTGTACAAATTAATTCGCGGCCTTTTTATAGATTTTCAGTCTAGTCTTGAAAATATTCCCCATTATTTTCTACATATTTACCCCATTTCTCAGGCGGTTGGCGAGTCATCTCTCGAAAAAATAAATTACGATTTTGAGTCAGTAATTAATTGTGGGGGCCACGAATTAATTTGTACACCTAATAGAAACGGTATATCTTGTCGACCAACTGTATAAGAATAATTTTAATAACCACTCAGATATACCGATTTAGTTTGATAACTTTCACGGATGGTTCTGATTTAATTTTGTCCTGACTTTCCTAACCGACTTAGCCCAGATACAGTATCTCACGCGGGAGACGTAGCAACACTATCCCAGAGTTCATACCGGGAACAGAATCATCGCTGGCGATCTCAAGGTCGGTCGGGGGTAAGGTCGGGGGTCAACGTTCCTCACGCTTACCCAGTCGAGACTTACGCGAGACGCACGTGGACGTTTAAGTTTCTCCGTAGGAGCGCGACCCTTCTTCGTCTGTTGGCCGACCCACAGCGACGGATAGGTTCATTGACTGCATTCGCGGGAAAGGGAGAGTCGGCTGGGGGAATCCTGCGCAGGGGGTTGTTGAGAGTTCGATTCTGGCGTCTTGTTCCGGGAACCTTGTAATGCATATATCGTTCGTATGTGAAGTTTCCTATTATTTCAATGTTGTTTCTGAATTCGGACTAAACGTGGGTAGAATTTTTAGAAGATGGTTACAATTAGACTGCGGATTATCATGCATTTATAGCGTGCTCGATCGTTTGAAATTCAGTATACTGAGAAGTTCAAGAGATTTTTATACACAGAGTGAGTCAATAAGAACTGCTATCTAAAATAACTCATTACCTATTGGTTGTATCAAAAGAACGTTTCAATTAATTATATAGTATTTTAAGAGACGCATTGGATGAATATAATTTGATTTTTTTATATCTTATTCTCTTTTGAGATATCAAGGTAATCTGGAGTTTTTTCAATGCCAGTGCATCTTTTTTTAATACCATCATGCTATAGGTCGCTGAATTTGTTCTTCCATCGATAACAAGATGGTGTTACAAAGAAAAGCATTGATCTTGAAAAAACTCAAGGTCACTTTAAAATCTCAACAACAAAAAATAGGATATAAGGAATCAATCAAATTGTATACATCCGATGGGTCATTTAAAATGCTACATAACTCGTTAAAACATTTTCTGATACAAACAATAAGCAACGAATTATTTTAAATGGTAGTTCTTACTGACTCACCCTGTAGTTCCATTTTAGTTGGGACCCTATAGAACGTCCAGCGCAGAAAAGAAATTCCTGTTTGCTTCCAGTTTCCGAAAGGAAATCTTTAAAGATTGATATTTGCATAGATTTCTATAATCTAGTGATAATAATAACAGATTCTAGTTGCTGTGTAGCGGGTTTGATGATTGACAAGTAAACATTGAATAGTTACAATTTATGTAAAAGTATTCTGAATTCTTAAACGTTTCTACCAGTGTTCGAAATATACATTGTGATAATTTCAGATTATTGGCATATCCCCATATAAGATTCGACATGTTCCCTTTTATCATTTAAAATACGGTTATCTCGATACTTACTTTTTACTCGTCCATTAGTCTCTAACGATCAGGGCGTCATCATTATCAGCGTTGGAACATTTTATCTTAATTTTCAACCAGCCACGAATGAAAATCATTCCTCAATCTCAACAGCATTACTATATTTACCACGCTATCAGTACCACGAAGTTATGTTCGCGATTATAATAAGACCTATGAAATTCATCCGAAAGCTCGTGAACACTTCCGTGAACGATAAACACGAGCTTGTTGCGGTTAACGATCCCCTGGCCTCGGAATGCTTATCAACGTGAATCTTCAGAGGAAGCCAGCCAGTTTCACGATGCAACCTTCAATTTTTAATCACCGTCGATTTCTTTCCACGTCCTGCTCGGGGTTCGATGTTTCCTCAGAATTCACGGTGTGCTGCCGCCGGGGTTTTTTTGCTCGTTTTTCCGTCCGGTTCTGGAACCCCCTGTGGCGTTTGCAAGTTTCACCCCGTGCGGAAAGATCGTTTTGCTCGCGTCCAGTGTTTCGACGCGGCGGGAATTTCGTGGCTGCGGGAACCCGATATAAAAATAATTCACGGCTCGATTTTATTTATCGAGCCCCCGTTCGTCCGTCCCGTGCCTCGTTCATCCGCGATTTTCGAGCCCCGAAAATAATCCCGGGACTCAGCGAAAAACGAAGTGGTAATTTTTATTCGACGTTCGCGGCTTCGAGAACCGGTAGATGGAAGATCGATCGTACGTTCGGACGATAAATTCGCGAATTTTGCCGAAACTATTCGACTACTTCGCGCTGACGCGCATTTTCGCTCGTTTGATTCATTTCGTATTCACACGAAGTACCGTGACCGGTGTTAAATTCAGCCGACCGATAAAGTGCACTCGTTCATATTTTGATAATCGAACGTATGTGCTGTATTGTAATGCAAGTTAAATAATCTAATTGCATTGATGATATTCATTAATTCTTAGTCGATCATCAGGAAATGTGACTATAGATAGCACAGAATGTATGAATATTACAAGAGTGTTTAAATTGCGCATTTCGAGAATTATTCGATTCTTCCAATGATATTCATGTGTTTGGTACTGCATATATCATGGGTCATTAATAATTCATGTGGAGACAAAGATTTAAAAACCACCGTCCTTGTATATCCACAATTTTATAGTGCATACAGCTAGGGTAAAAAAATACAATTTATTAATTCGGTGTTGATGGTATCGTTTCCTGTGCAAGATTTATGAATCATGAATCATCATACAAATATTCATTCTGTCACGTGTAACCAGAGATGGGCAAATTCATTATCTAGATAATGAGTTTCGAATAACGAATAAAAGGTAAAAAAAGAAGTATTTCGTCTCGAATGAATAAACAGTTGGCAAACAATTATTTAATCTCATTAACTATTTCACACGTCGACCGCCACAGTGAGAAAGGCCGTACGTAGCCAGACACAGTTTATTTTGTTTTTTTGTCACAAATCGTTGGAAATATATGCGTTTAGCAATTCATACAGAGAAGATCAAATGTAGGAATTTCTTTCTTTTCTCAAGTATCATATTGGGTTCCGAATAAACTACAAAACTTATTGGATCTGATGAAAATTGTGTTTTGTACTTGTCGCGTCCGTCCGCGTGGATTTCTCTTTCGAATCCGCCTGGAGTTGTAAATTCCAGGCTCGACCGTCGTGGTACGCGTCCGGTTGCGAACTGTTGCCCGCCAAATTAATATTAGGCAACTGTTTCAATTTCTTTAGTGAGAAAAACGAATAATTGCTCGACCGTTGGAGCTGGCGAATCGTGATGCGAATGTTGTCGAATGATTGTTCGATTGCGAGTTAATGCGAATGAATTGAGTCCGTGTGACTCTAGTCGTAACGAGTATGTTTTGCGAACGAGTGTTTGCGAACGAGTGTTTTCTATTGAATGTTTTCGACTGAATGTATCTTTTCGACTGTATGTATCTTTTCGACTGTGTGTATCTTTTCGACTGTCTCTACGAGTTTCGTGTGACGTCGCGCTTCCTCAAAGTTTGATGAAGGCGTGACCAAAACTCGCCTCCTTATTGGTGATGCCCTGAAGGGGAAGGCAAATTTCTCGGGTTTTTCACGCGACGCGGAGGTGGAATACCTCTCCTTCAGGGCGAAGCGGACGTCAGGAAAATATCGCGCACGTGGTCGCGGTGCGAGTTGACCGCGACGAATTTTCGAGTCTCTCAACGGTAGGGTTTTATGATTATATTGTCTGCGAGTCAGCGCGCCCCGGTAAGGCCCGGCGCGGATGGGTCCCAGGTTACCGAGCGCATGTGGCGGACTGCAGACCAAATGTTCGCTTCTTTTGTCTATTATTCTCTTTGTGTTAACGAAATTAAAATTGCAAAGGGTCGGTCTTGCAAAATATATAAATTGACTGAAAAAAAAGGAATAAAATAATAAAAAGTAACGGTATCGTCTGACTGTATAACCGTCGTTTCGGTCTACGACGGAACAGTACTGTATTTCACAGACCCCATTAGACTATAAATGCATGAAATCAGCAATCAACTTATTATCAACAACCTGTTATGTACCCATTTTTTATCCTCACCAAACGAAGTCTAAACTGTACAGAATTTCAACTTATCATCACTATCCCCATGAGGTCTAATCAGAGATGCGCACAATTTTATTCGAATAATACATAGTGAAAAGCAGCAGTATATAAGATCGTGATCCTGACCTTTAAACAGTTCATGAGATTAAATAATTGTTTGCAAAGTGTCTACTAATTCAAGAAGAAATATTATTTTATGATAAAAATTGGAATTACCACGTTCAATCAAGTAAAAATGACGAAATATTTTTTTCATCTTTTATTCGTTATTCGAAACTTTTTATCTAGATAATGAATTTGCCCATCTCTGGGTGTAATTGCCTATAACTCCAATCTCCATTATTTACACTGAAAGTTTTATTCCTGCCTCACCGCGAGAGCCCTAATCGACTCCTTCGATTTCTCCGAAGAAGTCGTATCACGGGGTGTATGTATTTGTGAAAGTCGGTCAGCGAAATCAACACGTCGCGCGTCTCTGGGCGTTAAACGATTGCCATTGAAAATCCGTTGCTCGCTTAGGCATCGCTGTAGGTCGCGATGACTGGGTAACGCTAAAAATAGTCGGCGAGAACGATGCCGCGCGGCTATTATTAAGTCTCTTTCGATCGATGCCGAGAGGCAGTCGTGGCCAGTTATTTCCGAACGGACTTCCCCGCCAAACGGCGCGACTGAGACGGGGAGAAAAATGGCCCCGCGAGTCCCGCGACGACCACCGTTGCAGGTTGATCGGGCCGTTGCAACGACGGGGACAAAAATCTGGGAATTTCTCTTCGAGGCATGGAGAGGAGCTCGGTGCGTCGTTGTCCTTGGCGGGATCTCGTGTCCCCGCAAGGATAACGAACGATCGCCTAGCGAGCTCCCAGGCCGGAATTAATCGATTACGATCGCAGTCGACCGCGCGAGGTAGATACGACAGAAAAACGAGGAACACGGGAAAAACAGAGAATCGGGGCCCGACAATAAAAAGATGATTAGCGGTCGCGTGAATAAATCCTCGACGACTTCATGGAATTTGAATAAAATTCAAGATTCATGGACGACCATTTATTCACCCGGGATGGGGAGCGGAGAATAATCGGGCTGTCTTCGTGGGAACGGGAACTCGCCTTCAGTAGCCCCGAGTGGGGATTAATCGGACAGAGGGTGAGAAAAAAAGGATACACGCTTGTTGGTGGTGTCTCGCGAGCATCCGTAGAATTCGCAGACGTTTCGTAATCTTGAACGCTAGAATTATCGAAGGTGAAAGTGTTTCTGTTACGTTGATCAAGAGGAAGAAATTGTTGGGAATATACAAATCGATAAATTAATGAACTTTTTCATTTATGCTGGGTGTTAATGAAAATGAATATGTACTACTTGAACAGTCGAGTATCTGATACACGGGATTGATGGCCTAGTTATGTTTAGCGAACGATATGAAATGGAGCGATTGGAATCAACTCGTGAAGCAGTTCAAGAGCCCGGCTCTCAAGTAGAATAATCCATCGCGTCAGGCGTATTTCACGCGTATTTCACCTGTATTTTCAACAGTTCATAACTCGGAAACGAAGCCTCGAATGCATTTTTTTTGTTCTTAATTTTTGTCTTAGTTTAGTGTATAGAATCCAAACATTGACTGTCCTAAGATAATTTTTTTATTGTAAGAATTACAACAATACATACGTCAAGCTATTCTTCCACCTCATACACCAACTAAAACTATTAATTTTCCACCACTACAAAAATACGATACATTTAACCAATCACACGCCAATCCATACCAACGAGTCACTACACATACAAACGTCAGATAGAACGCAGTCAACCATCAATCAGGACACACCTAACACACCGAGCAAACACAACTATTCCTCCTACACAATCACATAAAAATTGTGAGTCACTTTATCTATGTCGGAAAGAATTTTCAAGTTATATTTTTCATTGATGCCATGTAAATGAACAGATCTGTTAACACGTTAAGCGCTACGTCAGTCACCGATGACTGACAATATACTTCCCGTTCAAGCCGCGTCAGTCCGATGACTGACTACACATAACTTAAAAAATTATATTCTTATATCAAATAGTCTGAGCATTTCTAAAAGAATCTACCAAAATATGCGTAATAAACAATACCTCTAAATACGTCTAAGTCTTATAGCAACCTTACGTATCTTTCCGGTGCTTAACGTGTTAACTTTCTGTGTGCAAATAATCAATACTATAGTGATTTTCGAAAATTACTCCGTTCTAAAAAGTAGAGTATTATAAGGTATGAAATATGTATAAATAGCGAACAAACAATATTTATTAATAAATCTATACGTACCTAAGGTATGGGTCTTTAGTGACCCGGCGTTCGTTGACCGAGAAGTTAACGGATCGTTCGGAGAAACAAAAATCACGGCGACGAATGCACGAGAAACTAATAAAACGCTCGGGATCCATTGTCCATGTTTCGAGCGCAACGAAAGGGTTCCTGCGGATTCGATCGACAGTTTAAATACGCGTCGATCGAATAAAGTGGCGGTGATTTATCGGGAAAGCGTGTTAGTTGGTCCCGAGGGTGAGCTCTTGGACATCTACGAGCCACCGTTTTCATACGGTATTCACGTGTATAGAACCAGACCCAAGTTGCTACGTCGCGTTGGACGCGCGCGCGCGCGCGCGTGCTCGTATATTTCCAACGGTGGCGCGATTTCCTGGCTAAATATGGCGCCGATAAATCCCGTGGTCGGTTTATCGGGTACCGTTCCATTGTGTCCCGTGGCCTCTCGAACGCGAAAACCCAACGGGCGAACCTTCAACCCCCGTCCTGCCATTGCGATCTCTCTCTCTCCCTCTCTGGCTGAGCTCGCGCGCGCACGTGGCGTGGCTGTGAATACTGCGAGCCGCGATACGCCACGGTAAATAAGCCGGCCGATACGAGTCGCCATTATCTATTATGGGACACCGTCCGATACCGAGACCCGGAGTTTATTCCTCCTACAGAGGAATAACTTTGAATTAGACCTCTTCGAACTGGATTTTGCCCGTGGTACGGGCGTATCTTCGAGAAACTCAGTTCGAATATTAGAGGTCTTGGGGACAGGAGATACGTAATTTTCGCTTTATCCACATGTGTGAATAAAATACAGTCCAAGATTAGTATTTGTTATTGTAGGTTCTTGTGGTGTACTACTCATTGTGTTGTGGCAAATTTTTTTGTTATAAACAAATTATGTTTTGGAGAAGTTGTTAGCACCATATTATTGTACATAAGAGATAATGGAACTTACTCGTTAAAAGTTTTCGTGTATCTCTTCTGGCTTTCGAGATAGTACCTCGAGTCGAAACTTTGAAGGGTGGTTTCACCCCTTAGAGTCGTATCTCAGTCGATAAGAAAAAATGCGTGTCCCTTATTTTTTCCAGATTAATAAACGTACGAAGTTTCATAAAAATCGGACACTTCCGTGCCTTTCTTTGTCAGTTACTTTTGGTCGCGTGATTTTAAAGAATAGCAAAGCGTAACGTGTAAACTTGACAATTTTATCTTACCTGTACAATGCAATCGAAAATATCCAGTTTCTATTACAGAAATCAAACGGGTAAGTGCTCGATAGTCGCATATAATAATCTCGTTCGTCCCTGATCCATAAACAGACATAACCAAAGAGCAGATATCGCAACCGTATAATATTTTTTCGTGATCGCGAACACCAAATCCCGTGATAACGTTCCGAAATCAATGCCGCGCACATCCTCTCCCTATAAACATGCTCCTCCCCCTATTTCCCTCCGGTCGGTGATATTGAATCTGGTGCCGGAAGAACTGGAAGTCGGCCAATATCGTAAACTATGCGCAAGAGAGCCAGATGCAGAGAGAATCTCTAGTTAGTTTTAACTACCTGCGAACTGCATTGTAGTCGGTTCAAGTGCTTCCAACTGCTTTCCCCCAAGAGTTATCCTTGTCCCTACGGCGTGTTCCGAGGGAAAGCTCCGGATACGACCGCGATCCCTTAATCGTCATTGGTCGCCAAATCCACCGATTATTTCGACCTTTTCGTCCGTGCACGTGTATGCAGGGTGTTTCAGAACTATTGACAGAAACTTAACCAGCTAATAAAACTAGTCAGAAGAAGGAAAAAAAATCTTTACGAATCATTGATTGGTAGAACAATTGTTTTCGAGATATTCAGTAGCTCATAAATTAATAGTTCTATGCCTCTTTATACATGTCATAGAAAAACTGATGGCTATGCGGGGGCCTTCGGGTCTGGAGGTCTTCGAGTGGTCAGTTATTGGTGGGAATAATTCTTTGTGGACATTACAGTAAATCTTGGATAAATGTTCAAAACTCGAGATCACTTTGGAACAGTTATCGTAGAGGCAGAAAATTGCCACACCTAATAAATTTCCTGACCTTATACATGACATTCTCGACTATTATCTTACCGATACGCAGGCTTTTGATCTGGCTGAATGATTCCAAGGGTACCGTTAGACCAAGCGATAACATAGAGATCTTTCCATGACATTTATCCAAAATTTACTCTACATTTTTGCCTAGTTTTACCCTATGCTCAATGAAAGATCAGAAAGACAACTTCAATTACATCGCACAATTAACTAAAATTCGTGCTTCACTTATTGGTGACACTTGTCAGACAGGTAGCGAACAAACACCGTAGCCAAGTACTATTCAAGTATAATTAATTATAATTAATATAACCAACAACCAATGCTAATTTATTATAAAAAAAAGGAAACCCTGTTTTTCACTGGACTCATTTTCTCACGAAGTCTCCCGTGTCTGTTTCACCACCAATAACGGGACCACCCTGTGTATACACGGTGCACTCGTGCTCGTAAAGAATCGGACGGTATAGTAACGGGGCCCGGTCGTAATATCGCGCCCTGATAATAAAAATCAACGATGGGAAGTAGCCGGTTCGGAAGGCTGACGCCGGGGGTATCCCTCGAAAATAGCTCGACTCGATAAACGCATGCACACGCCGGATCGTTAGGCCGAACGGACGATAATGCGGGATAACGGGTGTGGCGGATAATGCCGGAACGTATCACGAGGCTTATTTGCCACGGTGGTGTGGCGTGTTCGTGGCGCACGCAAACACTTCACGCCCCTCTCACCCCCTCTGCCCCTTCTCGATGTTCGGTGGCGTCCGAACGCGGGGCCTTCGCCACCAGGCACAATGGAACGAGCCCCCCTCCCCCCTCCGATAAACAGCCCGGCGAGATTTATCGTTCTCGATCCTCTGCCAGGAAATCGCGGCTCGATGTAAATACGTTTACAAGCACCGCAAAGGCGAACACACGTGTGCCAACGTTGACTTCTCAGGTAGGAGAAAGAGAAGTTCCCGGAGGGCGATGTGTGCACTGTGAACCTTTGGCAGGTATTTGATTTTTTTGGTTGCTACGGTTTTATCGAGACCGAGGTTACGAGACTGAAGGCGTTTGTGTGGTTCGTGTTGAGAGGAAATGAAAGAGTACTGTGACAACTTTCGTGAACGTGGAATGGCGTTTTATCCTTTATTTTCACGTTGATATTAGAGTAGACTCGTGATAGTTATCCATGTTTGGAGCTCTATTGTTCGTTCAACGAGACGAGGTAGTATTATAACCAGGGCTTGAAAACTGTTATGATTTCGGTTTAGGTTCTTGAAACAGTTATGAAGCACTTTTATTCTGAATAACTGTTACGAAGAACCTATATTTCAGACTATATAAGTTTCAATTATGGTTCCTATATTAGCTGCCATATCAGTATTATTTAGGTTCTGTATCTGTTCTATAACAGTTATTTTTTAGGTTCTATATCAGTTCTGATATGGGAGCTGATATGGGAACAGTAACTGAAACTTATATAGCCGGAAATTTAGGTTCTTCGTAAATTCAGAATAAAGGTTCTTCATAACTCTTTCAATCGGAACTTTTATACGAGAATTTGAAATAAATATTTTCGGAACCGTTTCAAGCCCTGATTATAACCGAAACATTCACCTGCTAAACCTTAGCTATGGCAGACTACTGTCCCATCTATTCAGGTATTACCATTTGGTTATCACCTCCCTTTTGTTTATAGTTACTGACTCGACTCGTTGAATGAACTATAAAGGCGGACACTTCTAGGAATACGGGTAATTATCGAGAATCAGTAGAATACGTGGTCTTCTCGCAACTAGGTCGACGGAGGTCACCCGACCAATTCTTGGTTACAAAAACCCTCAATGCCTCGAAACCTCCCTCCATACTTCAACAGATTCATCTCCACGGAACAATGATCGGCACTTAATTCGTTAAGGAAACGAACACGAAGGAAGTAGAGTAAAACTAGATATCGACTGTGAACAAAGGACGTGCAGAGAGGGTGCAACGAAATTTATCGTCCTTGGTGGATCCATAATGATCGTCGCGATCAGTGAAAGAGAGTCCTCTGGATGCCTGCATCTACGGACTGCCTTTGGTTCGAGTGTCCCTTAATGTTCCCGTGGAGGAATTGGGGATGACGCGCGCAGTGGTCGCACGGAAGCATCGAGTGCCCCGTTAGAAGAACTCCTGAGCCCAGAAGAACCTTATCCCCGCTTAATTATTTTCCAATGGTGGCTGCTCGTTTAATCGGATCCCGGACTAATCGTTCCCGTCGTTCTTCTCGTTCGAGGGGAGCGAGGGGCTGTTTTTATTCACGGTGTAACACCGTTCGTTCGAGCCCGTGACGCCCCCAGTTCGGCAAGAGCGGGAAACGGTGGTCGTTCACCGGACCGTGGAAAGCCCCATTCAGGAATTCCGATCGATCCCACTCGAAGGAAGCGCGAGAAAATTGCCGAGCTCCGCGCCGACGGAGATGAATACACGCCCCTGGCTTGATATCGAACCCCCATTAATGATCGGTGCCGGCGCCCCGACGAAAAATAGAAGACTTTTTCTCTGTACACTCGAGTTGCTGGGCCGGCTGGATCACTTTGAACCGTGTGCGTCGGGATCGACAGGCTTGTTTGAGTAATTGATCTATTCGATTCATCGACGGGTCTCTCTTTGGAATATAATACCTACTGCGAACAGTTTCTATTTATCATTAACACACCTTCGGACGAGTGAAAGTGTTCCACATTTAGAGGTTTCTCGTGGGTGAATGTATTCATTGAAATGATAGTTTTAAATTAATAGTCTTGACATGATTAGATAGTTGATGTGGAAGTGGTGGGGAGCTGGTTCTACTCTTACCTCACAAGGAAGGATAGGTTGGTATCGGAACCTGATTTTTTTTTAAATTTTGTAGACGAGTAGAGGGACTCGAGTTACTGACTATGCTGCATTAAGTTTTGGTGGAAATTCATATTTGGGGTAAGGAAACGCCCCTTGTATACGTATTGGAAACTTTTCTTTGCTTTTGAAAACTTTTTAATCCTTTACTTATGTTTATGGAGTATTAATAAACTTAATAGCAGAAATATTTGCGAAAATATTATCGTACTTATCCCCTAGAAATTGTAAAAACTACCCCCAAGTATATTCTGTCAATCAATAACTACATCATTGACCCCTTCCATCGCATAGTGTTCACTTCGGTGCCCTGACATTGTGGACAGTAAGGAAAGGAAATGGATTGTTACGTGTATCGTTCTTCTTGCGTTGATAATCTTTTCTTTAATCGATGAGTCGTCGCTCCTCCCAGCAATCAATGCGTTCTGGTTTGGTTCTATTAATGCATAGAAGCGGCAGAAGACATAAACCAATTCTTACCGCTAGGCTCCACCAAGTACAGAAGTGACAAATTCGAATGTCAAATTCTGGCAGTCCCAACTTTAGTCAGACTGACAATAAGGCAATGACAACGGGTCAATCTTCGGTATATATACAAACAAAACTCACACACACGTATCAATTTTATTAAAAATATTCCCCATAAAAAAACAAGTTCCTTAGGTGTATTGCTTAAAATGAAATTCCTAATTATTTCATACATCTTCTTTGCAAGGACTATTTTTTTTAGATGCGAAACTCCAAATTCTTCATCAACATACCTCTGACAAATTGGCACTTCTGGGACATTCTTGGCCCCATTTCCAATATCTAAATCCCGTGCCAACGAAGCTCCAAGCGCAGTCTCTATAAAACATAATTTTTTGACAAACTTCCCGGAACACACCACCTCGTCATTGCACCAACTTCCCGACAAGGAACTTCCCCGTCGCCGAGAAGAAAGAAACGGGGTGACAGGGGTGTATACGAAGATCCCCCGGTGTAACTGCATCGACCAAGAGATACGATCCGAGCTAATTATCTGGCCGGCGAACCTTATGAATTTTAATGTCGTAAATTCCTAACTCGATAATCCCAGCCCGTCGCGCAATTAATTGGAACGATACGTTACCTTCGTCGTCGGGACGCGCACCCCCTCGCCACGGTTAAAAATCGAAGGCTGGGAGAAGAGTTTCCGGGGTGGTAGAGGGTGGCGAAGTAACTAACGACGGCTTACGCGAGGCCGACTCTCCCGTTTGTAGCCGGAAATCGGGGGACGCAGGGATTAAACGACACCCCTGGACCGTTTATCATCCCTCTCGCGCACACGCATATTCACCCAATGCGCGCTCTATGGATAAGCCAGCCTAGATTTTATTGACGGTATCTTCCTATCCTGCGAATTTGGACTCGTTTGTTGCTCGTCGAAATTTCCCAAATGCTGGGTTTACGGCAGATTTTTTTTTAGAAGCCAGATATTTCCAGAGGTCGATTTCAATTCGATTGATTTTATTATCAAAGGGGTAGGTTCGATTTTCCAGTAGCCATCAATGGTTCGAATTTAGGAGTAATTCGAAGAATTGTTGAGGGTTCCGATCAATTACTCTTAGAGTTTTAATTGTTAATTTTTGTGTCTTATCTTACTTTTTTTTTGTAATGACATTCAATTACCAATCGACTTCAACCTCCAGTCCTCTTTAGTCGTCTTTATAATTTCAAGATTGTTCTGTTCCAATCGACTGTGACCCGGAAAATTTAATTATATGCACACATTCTCGACAATAAAAGACTGGCATGACAATAAAATCGTACTTTTAGCTTCAAGAAAAAATGTTTTCTGGCAGGTTAATGAAAGAAAAGTGAGGAGTTCAATTGAACTGGTGAAAGAGGAACACACAGGCGAAGCGTACAAATGCGTATACGTTGTTAATAACGGTGATTAGAAAGCGGCCGAGTTACACGTCGCGTAAAAAAAAATATTTCATCGCCTCGGGAATATATGGAGGCCGTGACAAAGCGGAAATGCTTACGTGTGCACGACCGCAGCGTTTTCATCGGTGTTCGTACGCGATCAGCCGAATCGCGTGTTCGCCATACCGAGTGCACTGACCGACCTTGCGATCTTCAACCCGTCTTTCCGGCACGCCGACGTGCTGTCCGGAATATTCATCGCTGTCCGTCGCTCTTCTGGCCCCCCGTGCGTTTCGACGAAAATTGATGAGCGATATGTCTGTAAACAAAAGGAGTGCCATGTGCACGATCACTGCCGAATAGAATAAACAGACGAACATTTACCTTCAATTAAATCCCATGATGGTGTATTTATTTTTCGTAATTTATCCTAAAGAAACACCAGATTTCATACATATTTTCTAAAAAAAAAAAAACGTGGACTCTGAATGGGTTTCGTGAATCAAGGTTGGTGAAGTGTAATGTAAAATCAAATTATATCTAACCCTTTCGTTACTCAGGGTGACTATAGTCACTGAACATCGAGCGCTTGCTGTGTACCAAAGGTTACTATAGTCACTGAACATCGCTGAGCGCTCCTTGTATTCTAAAGGTTACCATAGCTACCCGCTAAAATTTCACTTTAATTAAGGGGTTTACTGAAATTTAATTAATTTCATTAATTACATGAATTAATTATGCAGATATTGTACTGTTTGCGACGAGGTATTATCTCGCGATCTCGACTGACCCTTATAGCGTCAACGTGTTCGCGATCAACTCCGTCGTAACAAAGGGGTTAATTGAATATAAAACGAGACATTGTGTTTAAGATTACAGATCATTATTCTAGAGATCCTACACGTTATTGCTACGCTGAGGCTCAAATTAATACTCTTCGTTAATGCTTCAATCCACACTGCCACCTTTTACTCGATAATCACACAGGTCATCGTTCTCTCCTTCTCTTACCGTACGCTTAAAACTAACCATAAATACTATTCTTAACCCTTTAGGTACCAATTTATTTGGAAAAATTTTGAACGTGAAACAGATTTAATTTTTTAATTTCTTCTTGTTGCAACCGATACAAACTACTCTGAAATGAACAAGGATGTGCATATTGTCTCAACTCGAATGACGAATTAGAAAAGTCATCTTGCACTTCGGCAAAAGAAGTGCATGACGAGTCTCAGTCGTCAAATGTACCCAAGGGGTTAAAAGAAGATAGGCGTTACGTTTTAGCACGACACCCCTGTGCAGGACTTGCAGACCATCGGTTCCTCGGGTGGACTTGATATAAATGACTTAATCCTACACCCTTCTAAATTCGTAGATTCATCCCACCTAGACGTGCATAAATTAAATAATGTGCAAAAAAGGTTCAGCGAGTGTGAGTTTGATAGGAACAAAGTTTGTTACAGTAGTAGCAAAATTGTTACAATCATCCTGATCCTACTTTATCGAACGATCTCGAATTCCCATTAACAGATTGGTAAGTATTCCCGTAATAGCAGTCGATTAATCAAGAATCGAGGGGAATTCTTATTACCGTTTCACCCAATATCTATCGATATCCCCGACGATACCCATCGAGAACCTTGGAGCTTCAATTAATTGTACGCGCTTCTCGGGAAGTGTCCCCGAACTACTCGAGAAACAATGTTCCTACGGGTGAAGTAATTAAAACTCCGTGGATCCATGACGACACTCGAGATCCACGCGAAACAATCCGACCGAACATCGACCAAAGCTCTGTCAACACGATCCTCTTCTCTTCCTCGAGTCGACGATTCTCTTTCCAGGTGCATTGGAACGCGCGAAAAGTAAGGGTCGATTTGTCTGACGGACGGGGGGGTGTAAAACCCGGCGTCCCGTGGAAAGAAGAGAAAACGACGTTCCTATTCCAGTCCCTGTCTCCCCTTCCGGCCGTTTCTACGTCGCGAAACGAATAACTCCGCTTTACGACGATTCCCGAGCCCCGTGGAACGGAATCTGTGCGAGACGCCTGTGAAAATTTCTTCGGCGTCTCCAACCGTTACCCCGTTTTTCCTCCGCTTTTAAGATTCACCCCCCTCGTTCGTTCCTTCTTTCCATCGTCTTTTCTCCCCTAATTCCTATGGATCGTGCATTGCCTTATTTTCCTCTCTCAACAAGTTCCTTGGAATTTCATTTCATGATCCGACGTCGGGTACTCGGTGCAAGGAAGCAGCCCCCACATAAGGCATCTGTTCATCGCTCTTCTCGAGACACACTGAATTTTGAAAACGTTGCTTCTTGCGTGCAGCATGAACGGGAGGAAACGTCTACCTCGAGTAGGGAGGATTGACACACTCGTGTGTACATTGGAGTGTTTTGTTGATGAAGTTTTGCACGGTATGAAGTTTTACGGTTTTTGTGATTCCGTGGAGCTTCTGGTGTTTTCATGAAGTTTCTCGTTGGACTCTTGTGCGCCCGCAGTGATTCTGAATTGGACAGTTTGCGTGTGGCTGTTTGGAGTTGAAAAGTTCCTTTTTTGAAGTTCTGAATGAGTCCTTGAGGTGTAATGGAAGCGAACGTTTAGTCTTGTTTTCTCTTCGAAGAAGAAGGAAATTTAATTATTATGTCTCTGTAGATTACAGTAGATTGAACAGTTACCTTGCTAACCGGGAAGTTACGTGATCTGAAACAACCCCTGTTTGTATAGGTAATACAATCATAAAATATTTGCGACGAGTTAACTCGTTATCCTTGGTTAATAGATCAGGGAATACACATATACGAATAATAATTTTATGTGTAAACGTCATTTTCGAAATCTCCTAAATTAACCAATTTTATCTTGAGAACCATCGAGTTCTACTTTAACCTTTCAGGGGTAAGTTTATTAAGATCAGAAGAACATAATTTTTTTCTTCTTTTTCAACTGTTTTATTTAAAATACAGTACTTTTTCAACTGTATTTATAATAAATACTAATGACAACTGGTAAGATATCTTTTCTGTTGTTCGAGAATTTGCTAGTGAATATTTCATTGTATCTTTCGGAATCATGCTTGAATTGAAGAAAAACTCAACGTACACATATATGTCAGTATCCCTCAAGAGGTTAAAAATCCGTGAACATTGTCTCTGGTTGAAGTTTATACACCTATATTCATACAGTCATTTGAGAAATTGTTGTCGAAAGACAACATTCAGGTATGCCGTTGAAATGCTTAATAACATGGTAATAATAAAAATATGTAGTCCGTTTTAAACAAAATTATATTCTTACTAAAATCTCTGTAAATAACAATTTAAATCAAATCAAATATTCTAATAAGTTTACTCTATAAAATCAAGCAACTTTCACATGAAACATTTTTTTTCCATTTTAAGGAGTTAGAGAAATCATATCGCGTATACATTTAAACCGGATATACTATATACATACTTCTTAATATATTTCGCAAAATCTTCCCAAGAAGATCGTGCATTAAAGAATATACATAAATCCATAACACTTAAAAATATTTAGTATTAGGTATTTTCAGCCACCTTATCCTCACCCTTTACTCCCCTAAAAATCACCTCTTCACCATCCCCAGAGCCAAGAGACTTACCACCCAAGCTTCTATCGCGTTAAAAAAAACAACAAGAAAAGCAGAATACATGCGACCCAGTGATCCACATCACGTTCTATCACCCAAACAAGAAAAAAAAATCGCCACGTAAAAGAGAAAACACGACGAAGCAAAGGGAGGGAAAAAGGCGGTGCCGGTAAAACCAATTTCTATCTCCGAAACTCTTATAATTACTGCGAAAGTGCGAGCGCCGCGCGGGTTGATGGAGTACCGGAGGCGTGTAATAATCGCGTGGCTCGGTTATTTTCGAGATAGCCGAGCCAGCCGAACCGCGAGATGGCTCGTAACCGCGTTACATGCTCCCCAGGCTTTCTTATCTGGAACTCTCCGTGTAAACTTCGCGAGGTTTGCACGGTGCAGGCGCGCGGGGATAACGTATGGGGCGGCCGAGGGGGTTGTGGAACGAGCCGCGGTTTCGCGTTCTCCAACGACGGCTGCGTTCGCGACGGGACTCATCAAACATCACCGGGCGAGCCAAATTGCTATGCAAAGTTTGTCTTAGAAGTTGACCGTGACGGGCGTGTATAGTTTCCTATTTCGTACGCGCGAAACGGTTTTAAAGTCGATGTCGGGACGGATAATTTTCCCGAAAAGGAGAATCATCCCCCAAAAAGGATGATTGGGATTCTCGAAAGGCTCACCACTTCGAAAGTCATATCTTAGTATAATACTAAGAACTGATGGAATTTTTAACTCTTTGCAGACGGACACGTGGAGGGTACAACCGAGTCATTTCTGCCTGACACCGAAATCTTCTATAAATATTTCATCGAAATTTTTAGCCTATATTTACCATGGACTTAAAATTTGGGTCCCGGGTGACCTTCGTTCGTTATCCGAGGGTTAAAGGCAATTGCATCTCAGGTACGGATTTCTTGCAGGTAAAGAAGGATATTATAAAGGTCGGGTGACGTACATTTGCTGTTAGTTGTCTCTAGTTTGGTGGCCAGTGAAGGTCTCCGTGTCCAGTGAATTCTTTGTGACAGTGAAGAGTATTTGACCTCCCAGATCGATCGTTTCGTAATTAGACGACTTTCTCTCCTCTTTGAAGAACCTGACGCTTAATTTTATTAATGGTTCGAGTAATTTTTTTTCAAGAAAAAGTTCGGACAGTTTAGATCACCCTGTATGCACTATTATCCGAATAAAGCAAAACGACCTTTTAAGCCTTTCGCGATGATACACGTCATACTTATCGGCAATGAATTAGCGGTATACATGGATACGTAAGAGCAGTCGTGCTGCGTATAATCGCAAGGCTCCGTGGAGTTCGCTAGAATCAATATTGACATCGAACCGGTTTCGTGTTGTCAAAGCTGTCTGCTCTTCGAGGATGACGGTCCGTGCATTTACCGGCAACAGAATATGCATTTCAACGTGTGTGCTTTGAACTACTAGAAGTTTCTGAATCGCGATTCATTTCTACGATTTGTATTTCGATTCAGGACATTTTTAAAGGGAAGAAACTTTATTTGACCACTTTGGTTGGAATTTAATAAATTATGTACTACGTGAGTCATATGCGTGTATTTAATTATTCACTAGTTAACCGTGGGAAAAATCATAGACATTTATGCATTTATAGCATCTTTTATTAGGAAAATACAATAAAATAATGGTTTTAATGAAGTATAACACTATTTATACATTATTATGAATGTAGTAAAGTTTCTAGGACAGAGTTCAAAATTCTGCTCCATTTTAATGTTTCGGTGTTACTGTCTGAAATTGTGAATTTGCATAAACATTCGCAGCCCAATAATAATAAAACGAAATGTATATTGTTTTTCTAATTACAGCAATGAGTGGAAGCACGTTGTTTTCAATAATTTTCTAGAATTACCCAAAGTCTTGATCATTCTCTAATGGGTGGGAACACTTCGCTTGTTTCACTGCTACCTAAATTTATACAATCGTCACTCTTACTACATGCACAATAAATTACCTTTAAAATTATGTTTCATCGGGTCATGGAAATGACTAAGCACAACTTATTCTAGAATGAATCTATTCACAAGTAAAATAATTCTAAAGTTCAACGACATCTGACAAAAATTACAAGAAATACTAAACAACTGTTGTCAAAGTGAATATTGGTTCGAGACAGCTATCACCTGTGAAACTTTTGTTTCAATCGAAATTTATTAATACCCAGCAAATATTTTCATCGTGATTATTCCTCCCGTGTTGTTCAAAACTCACTGCGTTTTCGAGACGCCATTGCGACCCGAGGTCTATCCGGAACGACTTTACGATCATTTTTACGCGTTCGCCGAGAAGCACAATCTAAATATCCAACGACCGGAATCCTAATTACCCCCGGCCCCTGGAACGCAGTCGCTTGGCGAGCGTTCTTTTACGAGCTCGCGAGCCAATGTTGCATGCATATCAGGCGTCGTTATCGTTACCGTTTTTCGGACCACGCTGACGGCACGCGAAACACCGGGGACCCCGACCGTTCATCGTTATGGGCGAGACTTTCGTCGTGCCAAATCACGTTTCATCGTTTTCGTTCGCGTCTCTCACAGAGGCACGACCTTCCCACCCGTTGAATTCGTTGCGACCAATTACCGTCTATTATCACTTTAATAGCTGTCCTCGTTGAAAATCATTTTATTCCAGACAGTAATTAAATCGGTGGCGTAAATGATTCTGTGTTTCTGCGCTGTTTATTGGACGTACTTAAACAACTGGAAGATAAAACTCGTGTTCACCGGAAGAAAGATACACATTACGGCTCATCCTGTACACTTCTGCTCATACTCATAAGTAGATTGCGGACTTTGTGCATTTATCACGTAGACGATTGTTTATAACTCGGGGAATTGGAACGTTCAATAAATTGTAATGGAATATTTATATCGTTTAATACCTGATAGAATTTTTGTTAAGATCATTATGATTCTATTTCACTTAATTTTCTGTAAATTACTTCGTAACAATCTGTATTTGTATAAACTTCCGCAGTACTACTCATGTATGTATTACGACACGGAGAAAATGTAATACTTCGGAAAAGCTACATACTTCATGTTACACTTATCATAATCTAACACCAAATATTAATGTTATAAAGAGGAAGTAGTCTAAACACGGAGTAACACTTTTACTTCAGAACTTATTGCCCAAAACCTGTTGAAGATTCTTAAGACGTAACACTTCGATCTATCTAAAACATGTTTGATTTATGATGTAGAGTTAAAATAAGTTTCTTTTATTTCTGAGTTCATACTATTCCCGCTATGGTAAAGTACCTAACATGGCTCTATACTTTCAAGTAGCTCAAAACCCTACCCCGTGTTTGGACTACCTCCTCTACATTAAAATTTTATGGAGACCTTAGTACATGTTCTCAAAACTGTCAACTCTGTATTAAAACCACATAACATATTTCTTAAAGAAAGAAACATCTCGACTTTACCTCGTCTCGGATTTCCATCGATCATTACGTTTCTTTGTCGCTGTACGCGTTTTCACACTTGTCAGCATAGTTTCACCTATGGATTTCCATTTCTAGCTGTCGTTGACCATTTCGCGAGATATCGAGTTCGGCAAATCGCCTGGCGACCGGCAAAAGAATAAAAGAAGGGGAAGGTGGGTAACGTATGGCGGCGGGAAGAAGGAATCAATCGCCCGTTGGAATTCTTACGCGAGCTGGAAGTAGCTTATGCATGCAGTGCACCGACCGCGATGTGTTAACCTTTTGTGGTCAAAGGCTGCCGGTGTATATTCTTGGCAAAGTGCTCCCACAGGCAGCGTCTACGAGCCTCTGCTTTTACATTCATTATTTATGACCGCTTGACGAAAATAAATGACATGTACAGGCTGTTCCGGCCGAACTGGGCCAGCCTGTGTCATTATAGAGCAGTCCCGTATGGTGAAAAGAGTTACAAGACAGAACGGCTCCCGAAGTGCTCTCCGTATTTCTGCGTCGTTGGAATGTCCCAGAAAATATTCCACGATTTCGAAACCTTTGTTAAATCATGGAAACACAATGGAAAGAATTTCATCGTGATACATGAATCATCTGTTATCGTTCTGCGAGCAATTCTAGTCATCTACCGAAATGAATAAATGGGAATTATTATACAGAAATTGGAATCAAGCTTATACAATAAATATATGAGATCAAAGCCATAATACTGTAGTAATACCATAATAACTACAAAATACATATATCTGTCCATTTATCTCTAAATACCCTTAACCGATGTTATTATATTGTTTCTATGAGAATATATCGGTACATCACTCGTACAATTAAGTTTGCAAAGTAGTAACTTCTGTTTCTGAATACAGAGTTACATATATGCACCAGGGTTCACATTCGAAGGTACAAAAGCACGCGTCCCCTATTCATGCGTCCCTCCCAACCACGGGCACCGTAATTTCGTTAATTTCAGCGGGGCATTCGCGAACGCGTATATTAACTAATTAACAAATTAATATCTTTGTTAATTCACCGGCGGACGATGCATTTTGCCGTGTCACGTATACCATTAAACATTGTTCACGTGAAAGAACCAAATGGTATTAATTAACGACTGTCTAAATTTCGATCGTTTTACCGTCCGATATCTGGTAACATGGAGCTCGAATCGTCTCTAATTACTACCGTCCACACTCTTTTAACCCCTTAACGCCCAGACCCGTAAGTCGTTATTTCAAAATTATGAGACTGATACACATATGTTGCATCTTGTTATTTTGAAGTCAAAAATATCGATATTAAACCAATCTATTAAAAAAATATTTTTATTTATTTTTAACTCCTTAACGCTCAGACACTTCTTCGGGAGAAAAAAATTATTTTTCGCGATTACTTAACTCAAAAATAGTACCAATACACACATCTCATCTGTATTTTCACGGAAAAAAACCCTGGATATATGATTTTCTAGATCTGACGTATATGTTACATTGAGCGTTAAGAGGTTAAGCGGTCCCATTGGCGAAACAGTCAGCTTATTGTAAAACAGTATCAGTGCATCCCGTGACTGAATTTCTTTGCGGTTCGCCCGGCCATTATTCCGTCGTAATAGGTTACATTAAACCACCGCATCCGGGTTAATCGAGTGGAAAGTTCAATATCCAGGCGTGTGCTGCGTGGATTAGTTCAAATCTCGCCGTGGTGAAATCGTGTTCGCAGAAAATGTATCGACGAGATTCGAAGCCGAGCCTGGCCTCTTTTTTCCTTTTTATCTCATGAAACGGTCGATTTTCCGAACCAAAAATCGAAACTGAATGATGTTCTTGATAAATCGAACGAGCAACGTAGAACCATTCATTTGCCAAAGTGATTAACTCCACAAAAAATATGAGAAGATTTATGTACCAATAAAATGCCTTGTTTTTAAAATTTGAAAAAATTCAAAAAATTGATTTAATCACTTTAGCCTATGATCGGGTCAAATAATAACGAAGCATCTTCAGATATTATATTAAAGATACTGTAACAATGGTTATGGATTGTATTAAATTATTTTCACGAACACTTTGGCAGAGGACCGTTTTCTGACGAACCACTTTCGTTTTATGTTCCAGGTAAATCTAACGACGAATATCATCTACATCGTTAACAACCTATGGATCAGGGCTAGGTAAAACGTGCGATAGTTCGCTCTCAATTCAATTCCCGTATACCCACGAGACAAGTTGAGAAATGAGATTTCACCGCCTTTTGTTTCGAGTTAATGTCGACGGTTGACAGAACGCGTGTCGCTAATGATTTCGATGCAAATTGTCTGAAATTATTTATCCCACCGTCGGAACGGTGGAAGTTTCGTCGCGCGAACGAAAGTGGGTAGGCAAAAGGAAAAGGCGGCCAAGAAGAAGAAGGAACGACGGAGGCGAGATTAAACCGAGTGCAAATATTTAATTAAAACTAGGGGAGCCGCGTATGCCCGCCAGTGGCAGTTTACCGGGATCGCTGTAATTTCTTCTCCGGGACCGGCAGTGAAAGTGGATGCGCCTCGATGCAGCCGCCAGACTGCTTTCGAAGTAAATCGAGAGCGCGTAAGGAAACGTCGACTTGGAGCGATTCTCACCCTCCTTTCGACGTTTTCTTCGATATGTTTCTCTTGAATAATCGTAAAATTAAACACTGCTTACGGAGAAATAGAGTGACATTTAATGTATAATATTTTTATCTGAGGGAGCTTAAGTTAGAAAGAGATGGAGTGCTGTACTCTAGGTCAGTTCTGATCAGTCAAGGCCACTGACAATCTTCAACTGTTAGGTTCTTTGTTTTAGCAAATTTACTAAAATGCGATTTATTACGCTACACAAATAGAAGCAAAGATAAACTTGGATGTACTTGAAAAATCTAAGGTTTTTAAAATTGATTCTGATGTATCGAATTAATATCGAGGGTCACCTTTCACTACTTGTCCCTTATGCGACATATACTGTGAACCTAGTAACAATAGGGAAAGGTTTGGTAAGTTTCAGAACTTAGCTAGAAGGCACGTATTCAAGACATTGTTGTTTATAAATTGAAAAAATTTCTTCATCCCACTGTTGTTAGTTCCTCCAATCTACCTCGGTTACTTCCCTCACTCTGTTTCCACAGACACCAGCACCATACATACACATCGGATACAAGCAACATGTAGTGTGAATAGAGGAACAAAGGTGTGTAAGTGTCTGTATCCGTCTACAGCGCACTAGTCCGAGTCGTTGGACAAGTTAATAAGACAGCGAAGAATTCTTTTCGGAAGAATTGGAGCGTGTTGCTTCGACTTCTAACCTAATTATTTCATTGTTTTTTCGAATATTCGTTGAAGAAGAGTAGAACACATCTGTGAAAATTCTGCAAACAGTTCGTCGACGACTCGTCTTCTTAAGTCCAATATTTCGAACGTTTTCTACGCACGGAGTTCCATATGTCTCTGTCCACGATTATTCCCGTTTCTTTTACGGTCGACCGCGTTTCGGAACAATGAGAGAGATTATAACTGGCGCGAGCAGCCACGTAGAAATTTCCTCGCGAACGGATCCGCAAAGTATACGCCCCTACCCCTCTGAAAGACGCGCACGAGGTAGAATCTGCTTGATTCGAGTAGAATACACCTTGAATCTTCTGTCTGGAACCAGACAATGGCCCGAGGAGTAGCGGTGAACTTTCGTGGCGAGAAACGGCGGGCCGAGCGCAATTGCCCATTACGAGGAAAATCCTGTGATACGAGGGAAAAATCATCGGTTTTAAATCACTACGTGACATGGACGGTTCGGTGAGTCATGGGTAATTTGAAAGTTAGATCGCTCGAGGAGCCGGTGTTTGACGATCGTCAGAAGATGATCGTCAAATCTTTCCTCTTGAAAACGAAGTGTCTTGTGAACCGTGGACGATTTCGTATCGACACTTCGCAGTCTTTGAAGGAGTTACCTTATTATCTTCTGATTGTCTTTATTGTCTTCTATAGATACTCTTCAATAGTAAGTACTGAAATCTTTATCTTTCCGATTGTTATATATGCATATAGGGACATATCGAGACAATTATCGAGGCAGGGGTAAGGTTAAAATATTACCATGGTTCTACTGAGTTTTCGCTTGTGAACAGTGTCGCAGGTGAACGTCAAGATTCGGTGGAAGCAATTAAACTTTGTTAGAAGTACAGTAGTGCTTCCGCTGCTAGAACTACAGTACGGTTTCCATTCCTAAAAGTCCAGTAATGCTTCAGTTATAGTCCACCCGTCGAATCGATGCATGCATCATTTCCGAAGACATCTCGATCTTTTTTAACGGATTCAATTATTTTAATGGATATATCCTATATTCCATGGAAATTATTTCCAACAGTGCCCAATGTGACAATTGACAAGATAAGACATCTAGCGAGGTATTTCCGCATTTCTTCATAAAAAGTTCGTCTCGTATCACTTTATCGCCTAGAATATTCACCGAATTGTTACATAAGGTTAAACGTTCGTCCGCAATAAATCTCTCTGGGCGAAGAGATCGATGCGAAATCAATATCCCCTCGCGAATAATATAATACTTTCCCGAGCGCATCGATCGACTTCCGACAGACCAGAAGGCAGGTACGTTCCCCGGTAATCCCTGGGCAGGATTCTAATATCCATTAGTCCACTCGACGTCTGGCTAATCTATCTCACGGTCGTTTTCTCGATTTGCATAGCTTCCTGGCTTTCTTCCACTGGCTCAGGCGGGACTCCGACTCGTTTGTCTCGCGACGAGAAAACTGTAGGTTCGATCGTACATCACGTTCGCGCCGCGGATACACCTCGATATTCCTAATGCCCCGGGAACACGTAGATGGCCCCGATAACCGGGCACAAATTGCCTTTGAGAGGTGTGTATCGCTCGCGCCCCCGGGAAATATATATCTCTCTCTACGCTTGTTACAGAGCCTCGTTCCGTTTCGTTTCGTCGACCTCGCGCACCGACTACCGTCGTCGTTCTCTCCTTCGTTTTGCACTTTGTTACCGTTCAATCCTCGAATACCGATAAGGCGAAGATGCTCGTCACGAGGGGCCTATTGAGAAACCGATCGTTGCCTTACTTTTACGTAACGATGCACTTGTGCGATATATACAGGGTGTAACAAAAATTTGTCCGACCCGGAAACGGGGTACTCGGGGGGGGGGGGGAATTGGAACAACTTTTTCCTTAGCAACAATATAATCTGAGGCTTTGTTACCGAGATATTAACGAAGCCTTAGATTACATTGTTGCTAAGGAAAAAGTGGTTCCAATTCACCCCCCGAGTGCCCCATTTCCGGGTCGGATAACATTTTTGTTACACCCTGTATATAGTATATATACAGGGTGTTAAAAAGAACCATTCAGTGCTTGGACGATTATTGGCCAAAAACCATTACATACTTCATGACAGAAGATTTCTTTGACAGTCAGTTGTCATCGTAGTAAATAGATCCGTAATCGCCGGTTGATGACAACTGACTGATTGCCGATGAATATGGAATTCGTATGTATGGAAATTTAATGAGGACATTCAGAACACGGTTTATAAACTCATGATAGAAACCAGTAAGTCTGTCATGATGCTACATACAAACATGTTTGTATCACAGAAACAGTTGACCTTTTGCACCAATAATTATTAAGGTTTTTTTACTCAGTACAGTGTGTTTTATGTACCTTATAAATATTGCATGTTTTTTTTTAACACCCTGTATATTGATTCCGATTGGCTCGCCAGAGTGTTGTCGATAAACGAAATCTGATTTTCTCTAATCTTCGAATTTGCTTATCTTCGAAGTGTGTCCGGAGTATTATAGAAACTGACGTTTCAGAAGCCGCGTTACAGTCATCGCGCGACTATCAGCGAGAAGACAAGTGCACGTCGAATACACACAAAGAAGGCAATCCTAGTGATACTTAACCAGAACACGACGATAACCGTCGCTGTTGCTTGCTCGTCTGTGACGCGTGGTTTCTCTTATCTTCGTAGAGTTTCATCGGTAGTTCGGATAATGTTTCCCAATAATTTGTCGAATCGAGAATAATAATGCTCGGTCATCGCGAATTCGTCTGTCAACCTATACTTTTTGCGCTCGAGTGGGAATTGTCTTATCTCTCCGTGCCAGAAGAACCTCTTCGAAATACATAATCACAGTCACGGTTCAAACGAGTCATCGGAGGATCGAGAAAACATTTCAAAGACACGCGAGTGTATGTGTGCGTGGTCGTGTATAATGAAATTATGTCGGACGGATGAATCTGGGACGCGAGGAATAACAAACGGCGCGCGGGAGAGCTTCAATTTCCCCGAGAATTACGGCCAGGAGGAATCACGACGATAAATTGTGTCCCGCCATGGAACGTCGGACGTCGTCGGTGGTGGTGGTGGGGGATGTAGCAGCACCGTGTCGTCTCGGAGTTTTCTATTATACTCTTAAAACTTATCCTGGGGAGATATTACGCAGGCTGAATCGAGGTAGGAGGGAGAAACGAAAGTTGAGAAATCCTAGAGACGGTCGACGACTCCCAACGGGATGCTCGAGGCACTCATATTCGTCGGTGATTCGACCGATCGGATTCTCTTCTCCTTCCCTGCCCTCTTCCTGTTCCGCCCCCGTCACTCCTCCACGGTTTCGAGCTGTTCGCTACAATTGTGCTCGTCCCGGCATGCAAACGGATTTCGTGTGTACAGCTGTGTTGTCGTCGCTGGAAAATAATAGACTGCGTGCTCGGGTGAAACGAGACACGGGGGACAGAGGCCCCGAATACCGGGCGGTAAATTGGTCCGAAAAGATTTCCGCGTTACGCAGTATCTGGGCCTGCTGACAGTTTTTGACAATTGAATCCTGTCGGAAGGGGGGAGGGGGTGATAAACAACGAGTGATTTGTTAGGTCTATGGATGTTTATGCGTTCATACTGTATGCTAGATTTCGGAAGACATGAAACATTAATTAAACTTGATAAGTAATGAAACTTGATTAATTCTGTTGACTGCCACGTCATCGAAATACGTATGACACATACATTGCAAAGAGACTGGATTAATTACAGTCCGTGGCTATATTAATGTGACCACTTGTCTACATTAAATGAAATCTAACACCAGTTTGCTGAAACGTAATTGTTATTCTTTGGTGCCACAATGGTTTTTTTTTTATTATTATGGCAACATGTTTTGTGAAAGTAGAGGCAGTAGTTGTTGTTTTAGTTTTATTTAACGCGGAGTTGCTGTTTCCCCATGGGAAAAAAGCTTAGAGTGCAAAGGGTTAATTCTCCAAATTTTCGCGTCTTACTATCACGTTCGGGAGTCGTTATTTGTCCAACAAGAACAAATACTATCCCAACATCGTTCTGCTCGATTCCCTGATAAACAAAGTATCAAATTCAACAGAATACAATTGACAGCTTATTGGTACACCTGGTAATTAAGATCCGTTAAAAATCGAATGATAACCCAGGGTCCGACTCGTCGTTACAAAAGCAAGACCTTAAAAAAGTGTGTATGCATCGCTTAGTCGTTACCCAGCGGGAACGATTTAACACCTTCGCTCGTTGACAGACGTACCGAGTGCTCGGCCAAATAATTACAAGGTCGGAACTGGAAACACGATTTCGCCGATTAGTCAGCGTTTTCCGTGAAAAGAGGGGGGTATGGAATGAGGATGGGAGGAAGATGGAGAGGGAGATCGAGCGGCGGAGCATCTGGGCGCGAGGTTGGTGAAGCGTAAAGTAAAACAGCGTGTGCAACGGGGCAAAACTCGCGGCGGTGTTAAGTGGGCGAGGCATTGTTCCGAGCGCGGCGGCGACGGCCTTGAATCTAATTATTCCGGTGGAAAACGGCTCTCGCGCCGCCGCCTGCGGTGTATCTGGCTGTTCCGCGGCGCACGTTGTACAGGCGAATTTGCGTGGGAGTACCCGTTGTCGGCGCGTTGCTCGTAGGAAATTGAACGGACGCATAGACAAAAGCATACTTCGCGACCCGCGTGGTGTGTTTGTCGGGAGGATTTTCGAATCGAGAGAATTCGCGGGACGATGTCCGTTATCTTATCGTCCGGTTAACCCTTTAACGCCTAAAAAATAAGATACACTATTATTAGATATACTTATTAGATTGCAGAAACGTGAAAAAAGTCAATCATTGTATGTGAATCAAAATGGTACTCTCATAGAAATTTCTTGTGCTATGTTATTCAGTAAAACTGAAATATTCTTTTTTCCATTCCAGTAAACTGAAATTGGAAATTATAACATGGTTAACACTAGAACTACCAACGATCAACGCATATTTTTTTCGACCGATCGATAAATATGGCAAACTTTTGAAAATTTACAAATTTATAAGTTAACTAATTTCTTTAATGTCGTATCGTACTAAAAGTTACAGAAGATATGAGAAAATGCATTGTTATAACATTTTAATCATCGTTTTAAGAGTGTATTGGCAAGTCATTTTGACTTGCTCGGTAGTTCTAGTGTTAAAGCCGCGTCTACTTTCTACCAACCTACCAGTCACGTCAATTAATACTAACGATAACTTTCACCTATTTCACTTAAGATTACTTGCATAGCAAACTTTATAAGTCGTAGTACAGTGGTGCCCGTTTAATAATCGCATTTCTTACTCAGTTAGTGATCGCAAGCTATCCTCGCTGCTAGAGATTTGATTATGAATTTACCGTTGGTTAAATTTCCGATACACGCCATTCTTAAAAATACATCGTAAGACATGCAGTCGAGATTGACGACGTTCACAGTTTTTCGTAAGATTTACACGGCTGTGTGTCACGATCCACATTTTACGACGACTCGCGCGCGCGCTCGGTCAGCCGTGCAACGCGCCCGTTGTAAACGACCCCGAAGGCCACGGTTGCTACAGTGAAGATTGGCCCTTTTCAGAAACGGGTCATTTATCTACGAGAGCTTCGAGAATCGTTCTCGCCGTGGACCTCGTTATTTATCGCAAATTTCGTCGGCGAATGAGTAAAACGCTCTCCTTGTACCATTCATTTCGCGGAGCTCTTCGTTGCCGCGACAACGTTAAATTGCAGTTTACTGTCACCATTAGCGTATAGTCGGGATTGCTGACAACGATTCAGCCCGGATATGTACGAGCGGAATCATCATCATCACCACGTTTTTGTGTTTACTTCGTTCGAGAAATTATTTCAATATTATAAGTAGACTGCGGATTTTTATGCAAGATAACATTTTTTAAAATAATTTTTTAAGATAACATCAAAGGTAGGAATTTCTTTCTTTTCTTAAATATCTTATTGGGTTCAAAATAAAGTAGCAAACACTTTATATGCGACGAAAGTTCTTTCTCTATTGTATTACACACAGCCCCATTGGCTATAAATGCATGAGATCCGCAGTCTAATTATAAGTGTTTGGTAAAAGGAAAACTAAAATTTTTCTTATTATTAACAATATCATTAGGATTATGATCGATAAGAAAAGCCCGTGTGATAGAGTTTTGTCGTCCCCTATATCATTGCTATCCTTCTCATAATGGGTGATGATTAGCCAATGAAAGCAATTGCAAAATCGTGTCAGCTGATCTATAAGATCTTCTTTCGACAACCGAACCTCTAGGGTCTAGGGAAACACTGCAGAGGTACTTCGTAATTCAAAGCTTCGAAGGACAAAGGTGTTAAATTATAAAATATTAATTTTCTAGTAAATTGAGGTTAAAAGTTATTCTTCTTGAGGGTGTTGTTCTTGTTTTAAATTATACCTCGAACTTATACATGTTAAAATTTGTGTAACTTCATCTAAATAATCGAGCCTCTTTGCAATGTAGTACATGTCATCCATATTTGAGTTACGTGGCAATCGAAGCGTGAATAAAGAAATCCAAGTTTCATACAAAATTCCAGAATTCGTCTCGCGACCGAAACGAAATGACGAGAACGCGTTTCCTTAGCGTTCGTGGATAACTGATTAGAGGAACGTCGTCGTTGTCGGATCTCCTCCTGACCAGAGGAAACTATTCGAATTTCGCGAGATCTCCGTACGCCGGCCCGTAACTCTTTGCCCGATTACGTTTATTTGTCCGTTCGTAATAACCGTAAATTTTCCCTTATTCTTGAGCGAAGAGAGGAACCCCCAGGCTACGGATCTCCATAACGGGGGGTGGGGCACAGGGGGCTCTCTCCGCGGGGTTTGCGCAGTCAGCAGCGAAGTCGCCGGTCGCCCGCCCGTGCGAATCGAGCATGCGAAATGCAAACTCTTAAGTAATAGTACGTCGGGACCGGGGGAATTTATTATCGACTTACCGGCGACGAGAAAGTCGCAATACTTTTCCGCCGCCGCGAGTGCCCTCGAGCGAGAGCTCCCATACTAGACCCCACCCGTTCGGCCTTCGAATTGTGCGGACTCGCGGATGGTATCCGACAAACGAATTTTGAAATATGTACATACATTCGCGGTGTGGACAAAGGAAACGCTTCACGGCATGAAAATCTTAATTGTGAAAGGGGACGGTATTTTGTAATTCTGAGCATTGCATCTGTAATAATAATAATAAGGTATTTGTCAGGTACAGGCATAATATACGTACCAGAGATGGGCAAACTAATTATGTAGATAAAAAGTTTCGAACAACGAATAAAAGATAAAAAAAAAGTATTTCGTCATTTTTAATTGTTTAAACGTGGAAATTTCAATTTTTATAATAAAATCATACTTCTTTATGAATGAATCGACATTTGTCGAACAATTATTTAATCTCATTAACTGTTTAAAGTTCAGAACGACAACTTTAGATACTGCTGCTTTTCACTGTGTATTATTCGAATAAAATTTTGTCCAACTGTGATACGTACATATTAATAATCAATTGTAGTAACAGTTATCTGAAAAACATGAATATTTTATTACGTATGTTTGCAGCATGTGTCAACTATATGAATAGACTAATTGGGGTAAAATAAATATCAATAGCTTCAGAATTCTATTAAATAGTCAGCGGTACACTTGGGGGCCTCTTGTCAGTATCGAAGAGCATTCCTACACTCATCGGGAATTTACTGTATATACATGGATGTCTTGTGAGGTTGTACAAACGAACTGGAGGTGATTTTCACAGCGTTGGATGAACAATTTTGTCTCGCGAGAGATTTCGTACATAGCATCGCATGAAAGACATTGCGTTGCAAGATATCTCGTCCAAAGCATATCATGAACGAAATCACGTGGCGAGATATCTCGTCCTCCGATGCGAAGGGGTTAAGTGACCCCGCGGAAAGATTTGCTCGCGGCGACCCGGGAAACTTTAAAACCAAGAAGTTGCCGGCAGTTAGGAGAGTTTTCATTACGATATCATCCCGCGTGCGGTCGGAAGCGTGAGACGTAATTTTCCCTCGGTCGCGTCCCACCGCGACCGTTTCTATTCAGGCCGGGAGTGTTCAAGTTTTGCGCGCCGGCAATTTTCCTCCATTCCGCTTTAATTCCATTTAGTCGGAACCACCTCCCTCGTCCTACCCCCTTCCATACACTTATCCGCCAACCCTCGTGTTTTCACGCGTCAGACGAAGACGACAAGGACGGAAGTGTGAGAGGGAGAGAGAGCTGGAAAATTTGCCAGTTTGACAAACCCGCTTGTACGGCCACCTGTGCGTTCAAACTTCATTCATTCGGTTACGCGACTCGCCCATTTACCCGCCCCCGCTCACACGCTCCGCTCCAAACCTTTCCGCTACTTGCCGACCAGCGTCGTGATAAAATGACGTGTACTGATTACGGTCGAGCGACGATAAGATTGACGAGGGTGCGAGAATTCGACGAGGCGAGGATTCGACGAAACGACGTGTTTACGCGTCACTGGAGACGTTTTTTTTTTTATCAGGGCAGACAACGTATACGTCGTTTTTTCTGATTATCGGGAATTGCGTTGTGCCTCATTGCAGTGGGTACAGTGCGTGCTTGTGACTCGGTTTAATTGTTGAATTGGTGGAAAGGAAATGGTCGTTTGAAGTGTACGTGGATCACAGTTTCTTTAGCTGTTGTTGGAATATTGTACAGTTATCTCGAGCTATCGTTGGAATATTGTTGACTTACCTGAAGCTATTGTTGGACCACTATTGCGTTAGCTTGAGATGTCGTAGGAACATTGTTCAGTTACTTTGTTGAGTAGTGTACATGACTGTATAGTGTCATTGATTGAAAATGCTGGGTACAGACGGAGTTAAGTACATAACTATGTACATAGATCTTGAATATAGGACATTGCATTTTGTGCAAGTGAAGCTGAAAAGATTTCCAGTCTTTTAGAAAAATAAACAACAGATGTTTTTGAAAGAATTAGTACTTGTATAATCATTCCTTCAAAAAGAGCCATTTGATCGTGTATTTATCCATTTTTAAAATCAGCATTAAACACTTCGAGAAACATCAATAGATATTAACATTCCGAATGTTCCAAGGAATCAATCAGTCTCGAAATCTAGATCAAAACCATCCCACAAGCTACATTTTATTCCGCACCCTTTCGATTTTTCCGAATCGAAGCGACGAAAAAACGGAACAAACAGAACGTCATTCGTTGCTTCCGCTTCTCCGTTTCGTCTTGTTTTTCATTTCGATCGCTCGAATTAATTCGACGTCGTTTAAACGTTCCGGGTTCGCGCGCGATATCCTCCGATAGAAAAAAAAACATCAGCTCGTCCGCCGACGAGCCTGTTAACTCTATAAACGGATCGAACGAACATTAACGAGCTTCTGTTTTTCGTTCTTCTTTTCTTCGCTTATTCATTCGTTTTCCCCTTACTTCCGCTGTCCAGAGAGAGACTGGTAGAGAAATGGTTCGAGCCACTTTGAGAGCGAACCTTCTGCCGCGATCTAAACTCTGGTAAACGGATCTCCGTGACGGAGTGCTTCGGATGTTTCAAGGGGGTGCTCCAGCTTCTTTAGGGGAGCATGTTTACTTATTCGCGTTCCCCTTTGTATTTTCGGAAGGCTGACAATGCAAAAGAGAGATGTCTTTGCACGACGTCTTACGCTGATGCTTTTTGATCGGCTAAAGCATACATTATTAATATTCTGCAGGCTGGGCTTAAAGTTTTAAGGCTCTAAGTGGATTCTGGTACGTACGAGGGGAGCTCAATTTTTAGTCTAATGAGATGTAGTAACAAATATAGAAGCATTTTAGGAACGAGAGTGTGATATTTTCAGAGTACATAATTATTAGTAGACTGCGTATCTTTATGCAATTATCAATCTTTAAAAATTAATTTATGGAAACTAGAAACAAGCAGACGTTTTTTACAGTAGCTAGGGTTCTAACAACTCCGACATAAAATGAAACCCGTACTAGAATTTATTAAACTCCTTACTATACGGAATTTCAGAAAATTGGGTACGCTATAGATTCATAAAAACGGCAGTTTAATTATTAGTAATACTATTAAAAAGTTAGTATCATTCAAGTACCAGGGTCATTTTTCAATCAAATTTATCGTATTGTACTCCATCTCTCGTGTAGTCCATAGTCACTAGTTATGGTATTAAAATAAAAAAGTAAGAAACAACATGGCAGATCTTTGCAAATAATATTTTTCAAGAACCAGATTAACAAAATTATCAATTCCTGCGTACGAGTTAAATATTGCAAGTCTCAAACATGTCTGTCCATTACCTACTGTTTCCACTTACCGCAGTCCACAACACCGGTATCATCAATCTCCATCGATCTTAACATCTCCTAATCATCCATTTACCTGAAATTATCGTACGAAACAAGCGCTATCGATAGCCGTCGTCGGAATCGATAAACGCCAACGTTACAAAATAAATTTCAATAGGACTTATCTTCTCCGTCGATCCGATTTAAACCCAGAATCTCCGACTTTACTACCTGCGGGAGCTTCGGAGGCTCTCATTTTTACGATTCCCATCCGAAAAACGATACCCATCCCCCCGCCACCTTTCTCAATCTCTATCGTTCCAGTGACTTAAGACTGGCGAATTCGATCGCCCCGTGGCCCATTCTCGGTACTCTGGTTCGCAGAAATAGATAGCGAACCGTGCAGCTCGCTTCCTAATATAATTGATTCATCGTGATTCGCCCAACGCGCAGCTGGCCGCCCATCCATCGTCGAATATAAATTCGGGCCGGTTCCACGCGGTCAGCAATTAATTCGCTCCACCCTCGACCAGTTTGGATTCCCCCCAGTATTTCCAGCCCTGAATGCATAGAATTACGCGTTATAAAACCGGGTGAAAAAGAAAAGCGTCGAGAAAAGAGGTCGGGCTCTTAACCTCCGTCGACATTCATAAACTGTCGTGGCCGTTTTTCCGTTTCCCCGTTTGGTTCGGCGACTCCGTGCCACCTTTCCTCGGATTTCACTGGATGAAATTTTATGAAGTACTCACTCCACCGGGGACGACAGCAGTCCAACGGAACCATGGAAGGGAAAGAAAAGGGGGAACCGATGTCGCTTTGGGGCGAACCGGTTGTTTCTTTTCCTCGGTTCTCGGTAATTAAAACGTCAAACGGTATCGCCGTCGATGTCGTTTAATCTATCGACGCTCACTTTCGTACTTGTTTCCTTCTTTCTTTGTCGGACTGAATCCTTTTTTTCTTTCTATTTTCGTCAAGTGAAGGTTGAAACAGTCGTTTGAGACATTTCGTGCGAGTTATAATCTTGAGAGGCTAGAAATAAAGAAAAACTAAAAAAGAATTCAGGTACGGTGGAACTGTTTGCGATTGTGTTTTAAACATTATAATGCAGATTCAGCTGCTACGTGTTTTTCATCTGGAAGAAGCAAAAAAAAGGGGGGACTTCGCGGAAAGGAATACGAAAGCAATTAGGAGCGAGGCAAAAAAAGTTTCAGATACACCGGGACGATTTACGGTGAGCTCGCGCCTGCAACAATTTATTATGGGGACGGATTCGAGATAATCTCCAATGAACCTGTTACGCTACAAATTAAATTAAAAATGATTAAAGTCCGCTACGGCGACACCGCTACGCTCTCCGCCGACAAGCGTTACTACGTTCCGTATAGTATATTATAAACGTTGGCCGGAGTAAATTTTCTTTAAACATCACAGACTCATTCCCTGAGATTAATCAAATCCTATTCTAACGAACAAATAAATAGCATCTTTTCACATCAGACACAGGTGAGATGATGGAATGACTTACAAAATAAGTTGCATTAATTTATAGTGTCAACGAATTACAGATAATCCAGAATTAACCCTCATTGCAATGGTTGAAGACCACTTGATCCACTAAAATAATCCCTTTAATTACCGATGTGTGTACTGTTTGATACGTGCCGTTATGAAATTCCTCGTTAAATCCGAATCTTCCACAGGTTAATCTACAGGTCGATCGTACCCAGTTAGAGTTGCGCAGAATTTTATTCGAATAATACACACGGAAAAGCAGCAGAATAATACAAAAGTGAAAAATGCTCATTGTTTTTTAGGATAACTGTTTTAAATCAGAATTATCAATCAGAATTATCAATCAGAATTATAAACAGAAAAATGATTATCATTTTAATCAGAAAAATCTCACCAATATGTTTATAAAAGTTTCATTAATAAAGAACCACGAATAAAGAAGTTTTATCGGTGCATTAGTATTGTCTCACCGATACCCGGGAATGTAACCTTTTTGTGGACTCCCAACGTTCAGTCGTCGACTCGTGAACAGGAAGCCGTCTCGGCGCATTGTGACAACAAAGTATGCGGTTGCCGAGTTCCACGGCCTCCCCCCCACAGTGGTGGGGACGCTGCCTGGACAATAATCGCATATCAACAAAGAGTCAATAATCGCGAGAACTCTGTATACCTAATTTAGTTTTCTTTTTGGCATATATCCAAGAAAATTCTTTGGTACTCAAACGGTTGAATAATCTTAAAAATAGACTATTGATCTTGATTTTCTGAAAATAAGAGTTCTGTACAAAATACCAACAAGATGCACATAGCGGGGTTAATCTTTATTTAAAGTTTCTACTGTCTCACATTTTACCCAATCGCATTCAGTGCCCATGGACAAAACCCACGATCTAATAATCCCCTTGTCCAACATCCTAAGAATGGATATGAGCATGAGGGGGAGGGGGTGACATTGAACGACCAATGCAAGTCCCGTGCACATCAGCCGTATCGGCCGTATAACGACTACCCCGAAGCGACTCAGCCTCGTTCCACGTTCGCGGTGCCCGTCGACGAAGGTCAGTGACGCCACGCGCGCTCCGAAATAATCCCGCGGCTCTCTCATTACGAGCCTCGTTAATCTCCGCCGCGAGCACACGCGAAAACGAGCCAATTAATCTTGCCCGGTAAGACCGCTGGCGAAACGCGCTCGTAAGTAGCGAGCGACACGGATGAATAATTAAAATCTGTCCCCGGGCTCGATCGTCAGGTATCGCGCGGTGTTTTCGCCCTGTGGTACGGGGATCGACACGAATCAGTCCCAAGGGAGACGAAGGACGATGAGAATTTCTTACTGGAATCGTTGGAAATTAATCTGTCAACTCTTTGAGGCACACGATTTTAAAGAAAATAAAAACCTAGTTGCACAGAATTGTTTTTAGTGTAAGAAAACTATATAAAAATAAAATATTAAATTGTACGACTATGGGTAACTTTAACTTTTCGAGGTGGGTTAAGATATATCCCACCATGTATAAAAACTTAACCAAAAGGTAGAACAGTTTTTAACCCACCTAACCCTAAAGAGTTAAATTTGTTTTATTAGAGTAATATATGTAAGGATACGAAAAGTCATAGATGATCGTTGAAAATGATCTCCATTTTTTTATTGCGTAAAAACAGATTATTATGCTACGGTTTATCGATTGTTTTCTAAAATTATTTAAGAGATGTGTTCTGTTCTTTCATTTATAATGAATCTGAAAGTTCTTAGATTTATTTTCTAAAAGAGTAATTTTATTACAATTTATTGAATATGTATTATTTTTGTGTTTTATTTAAGTGTCCACCCTTCTCCTAACTAAATATCAGAATAATCACTGTGGTACTAATTTCTCGGGTAGGATTAAAATTGGCTTCACGAAAGAAAGAAATCTATGTATAAGTATATAAGGGGAGAGAAAGAGAGAAAGAAACAAAAAAGGTACGAAAAGGGGAGAAAATCAAGAAACACAAACGAAAACTCCGTCGTAGCTCGTACCGTAATTAAAAGTCCCTCGCGAAAGCGTCAAAAAAGCTTCGAGCGTGTTGCTGTTTGATTCCAGGGGTGCACAAAGCCCTCGAAAAAGCTCCTTATACGGTGGGTGGCCGAGTGCGAGTACGCCAGTACAGAGAGAAAGAGAGAGTGAGAGAGAAAGCGTGACCTCCATAAAGGGGAGTTTTATGCTAGCGGTTCGCATTTGTTCGGCGTTTAAAGCCGTTTCTGCAGGTGCTTCCATGCCAGTAAATTGCATGTAAACCCTTCCAGGCCAATTCCGCGCAACGACGATGGAAACGAGAATTTCGTCGCTGCCGGATGCCGTCACGAATCCATGATACCGTTGTCCATTTCTTTTCGGCTGCTCGTACGATCGCATCGGCTCTTGGGTCCTTGCCCTTTTATAGGTCGTACAGTCTATGTTACGATCGTTCTACCAGTATTGAAAAATGATTATCGTTGGTCGAGCACCTGGGAACCTCGTACTCTCTCTCCCTCTCTTTTGAACTACGATATGTCGCGACGTGGAGGTTGAGTTATGATACCCAGGTGGCCTGTCGATATTTTATTTGTACTGCACTTGTTTATGAATATTGATCACGAGTTATTGGTTGAATATTTGAAACTTTGTTATATATTCTGCAAATATCTGGTCTGTTATAGCTTGAAGTTCATCTTGTAGCAATTCAGAAGCTCAGAGTGTACAGTATGGGAAGAACAGTACGGTGTACGGTGAACATAGCGAATTAATTCTGACAATTGTTTGGGAAGTAACGTTTCCCTGAGGACAAATAGGTATAGAAAGCGATAGTCCCTATTTTATTGTGCATTATCTTACTTGTGATACAGCATAGGTACAGGATCGAATACCGTGTTACTTTTCTTTTCATCCCAATGCAAAGCATAAATCTCGAGGGAATAGATTTCTGGTTTAATTTTACTTCTCCACTTGCGATTGCTTCATTACGCTCTATTTACTTGTTATACAGTACCACGCAGTGCATATACCTTGAATGCAAATCCATCCCTCAAATTATAACTATGTTAGTGTAAACATTTATTCTACCTCTTGTTCGCTAAAAAGCAGTTCAATACGTACATCATTAATTTATTTGGAGATGAATGTATTCGCATGACTGTGCACACGTCCACTATACGTGAGTGCAATTGTCCGTTGATCGAACACCCCACAATATTGGAAATTTTTCGGGTGACATCTTCGGGATAATGAAATCGCGGATGTCCACGGCGTGACAAAAGTTGATCGTTACACGTGTATTCGCTTCGTGACGTCGCTGGTCAAGGTCGCTTTAGTATACCGCCGCGGAAAATCTTTCCCGAGTTGACCTTCGTCGCAGATTTCGCTCGTGTGTCCGTTTCCAAGACAACCAATATCAAGAAGCGTCCATACGGAAATACACGTTGCGAATTTGCTTATCTTCCTAAGTAAAGATCTTCCTTTATTCTTAACCTGCCCGAAAGGACACACGTGGAGAATATATAAATATCTTTCATACTTATTAAATACAATTATGTCTAATAAACTATAAATATACAGGGTGTTTACAAAAGGGTCTAAGATTGCAGGTGCTTATAGTACTCACCGTGTGAAGTACAAAACGTCTAATCAACACAAGATCAATCCTTTCGATGTAAGAAATATTGTGCCGAATTACATATGTCTATTACCACATTTATTACAACTGTACTGCTCCTTGTTAATTGAATTAATGCATTCCTAAACCGATTCTTCTGTTTCCATTCAATATGTCAACGAAGTGATCCTCGACGATTAGAAATTTTTTTACTTCCATCGGTGAGTGCCTACTATAAGTCCCTAAAGCTTTAGATCTTTTTTTGAACACCCTGTATAAATAAGCAGACAGACACACGAGTATGACTGTCAAGAACAGGAAGTAATCAGATCACCAGGTATTATACACCACATTATATTTTATTACACCATTGACACTTAGGTACCACCGACCAACAGAATCACATATTAAAAATAATTTTCATTTAACATTCATCTTGAGTGTTGAATCATAACGATTACCCTCGTCGAACACTAGTGAACGTTCCGTGAACGTTACTGACACGTAACTGTGAAAGATCATATATTCATCTACGTGGAATCTCCGCGAACCGATCGATACGGACCAGTTCATCCATGGGTTTCTTCGTGGCTCTAACACCCCATGATATTTCCGAGTAACGACGTTACCGCCCCCATACTGTCTACGGGGGAAAACTGGATTTTCCTCGGCCGGGGTTGCGTGTGTATTCGCGAGCGTGCCGTCGAACGTATCGTTTTTCTCACGATACATACGTGGTGTCCAGCGTTTAACAAAATAATCCATTTAACGGATTCTTGTTTCCAGCTTGCCGCCTACGCGCCGATTCCCATGATACCCGGCCATCGATAGAGCTTCCTACGCGCGTACGCGTAAATTAACCGGCGCGCGCGCGATCGGCCACGATCGACTGGTTTAGAAACCGATTCGACATTTACCGTGTGCCGTGCCACGTATCCTGATAAATTATATCCGCGGGGATAGTTTCACGATAACCTGCAACGCCTGGCAGCTTCGTGTCAGGAGCCCAACGGGGTTCGGTATTTATTTCTTTTATTACATTTGATCAATGCTACGTTGGAGCGATTGATACTTCGAACTCTATACTTTTAGATTTTTCAATATGTTTTGAAACACTTGAAAATGGAGGTCAAAATCCACCTCAGTTAAGTAGTGTTGCAATGCTATGTTAGGACGATTGATACTTCGAATTTTAGAGTTTTGGTTCTTCCAATATTTTGGAAACACCCGGAAACGAGGATCAAAGTGAACCTCAGTTTTCCTACTAAAATATGCAAAGTTCTCGTACCTATTTTGGTAATCATCTATCCTTTCAAAATGTACCAGTTAACAAACATAAACATTGCATGCTTTAAAATCTGCTCCTCAATATTGGGTGCGCCAATAAGTATTTTACTAATAACAAGGTATACTTTAAGTAAAATAGATATATCCATTATATTTAACTTGGCAATAATTCAAGAACGAATGATATTATAAACGAAGCGCAAATTTTTTAAAATTCCTAGAAAAAAATATAGTAAAGAAATATTGTAAATTTAATAAAAAATAGTGAATTACTCATTGGTAAACTTAATACAAGATTTCGAATTTCATTCCACATAACTTTCTTCGCTGTTCGTCGTATTTGAATGTCTCTGAGACTCCTACACGTTAAAGTGTACCACTCGGCGAGAAGCACTCCCCCGCGTTCATAAGATAGCTGTGCTCGTCAAATTTCATTTCCCAGGATTCGATTCGTCCCGTTCCTCGGGCAGCAGCCAGGTTCCCCAGTTCGTTCGCTCGCTTTGATCACCGTCTGCTATTTTTTTTCTTCTCGCGCTTCGCTCCCCTGACCTTATTCCGGGCTTGCCGGTTGAACAGTCTCGCCGTATCTATCTATCCATCTATCTACTCGCTCGCGCCTTATTTTTATCGGCTGCCCCGGGGGAAATTGTTTACAACTGGGCGGATTATGAAATATTACCGTTGTCGTACAAACCGTGGAAAGTCGTTACGAAAGCCCATTACGAAACACCGCCGGCCGGGGATTTAATGGACGCAAACGAGTGATCTTGAATAATGATTGCGATACAACACCGTAGCCGGTCTGTCCGCATTTCCGAGACGAAGTTTCGAGCCCAACTGTGGATGCTCGACTGCGTTCGCCACGGAAGACGAGCTAGCAGCTAGCGTGGGTGGTGAGGATCTTTTCTATTAACGTGGGCAACATGGGTCGTTGACGATCCAAGGGATTTTCCATTTTACCCGGACTTTTCTGCGAAGTTTTATTATTATTCAAAGAGGTTTTGAACATTCCATTTAACGAAACGATTGGATAATGTTAGTGGAAACTTTGATAGGCATCCCAGAATTTTGTCAGATTTTCTGAAAATCTGAATCGGTAAAAAATATTGAGGTTGGAGATAAACAACCCAGTTTGCCTATGGAGAGTTAAAATTGAGGAGGAACTTGTCGGTTACTTTTCACGATGCAATAAACCAAGGGATTTAAGCTCGAAATCCCGGGTTTACCGAGTTAATCAATCAATTCTTGTCCTCTTCCATGCAACGGTGTCTTGAATGTGCTTCCGCCAATGGGCCTTGACAAGTTAACTAGTCGTCAACGGTGAGCGATTACTCTCGTTCAAAACACGTTGAAACCTCATTTGTCTTGAACTTTCAATGAGTCAGACCCCGGGCATTTTTTAATGCCCAGCGAGCGAGAACCTGCTTTAGATCGGAGGGTCTGCACGGTGATGTTTGAGATAGTTGTCGCGATTTCAGCCCATTACTTTTCAAACTACTGACGCCTGGTGAATAGTGACTGAAGACTGTTAACAAACTGCGTCTCATTTATTTTCTAGCTTTTGTATTGTAAATGACAATGAAGAATAAACTACAGAGCGACTAATGGGTGACAACTGTCGAGTTATTACTGTACAAGTTTTAAATTTTCATTCAACTCTGTTAATAGTTTTTATCTGACTTCTGTGGTAATATTACTGATTTAATTCTAATAAAATCCCGAGTCTGAGACAAGTATCGAAGCATTACTGTAAAGTGAACTTTCATATATGTATACAGTTTTGTGTGTAACATTGTAACAGCAATATGAATGATGAATTCCGCCTGGGTGTGATAAATTTCGGGAATAACCGCTCGCGAAGGATTCGAGGAAAACACGAGAAGAATTATGATCGAAGATCGTATCTCTGAGAAATATAATCTCATACAAACTATGGGTGACACGATTACGCAAGATCGATGGATATAAATCTCGCGAGTTTGCTGGTTTCAGATGGGATTTTATATTGCCGCTTTTTCCACCGAACGTCTTCGAGCATTCGAAAGATGGAGATTCAACCGCATTAAATGCTACGGCAGAATTTATTTCCGATTTTTAGACGCAGTCTGCCCCATCGTTTCGTTTCTCTTAGCCACTTTTGCGTGGACTTTACTATGGCTTTGTTACGAGCGTTTTCCAATCGATTCTTACCCTCCGGTCCTTTGTTATCGCCACGTGTACTTCGCAAGGTAACCTATTATTAACTTATAACTTTCAAACTTCCACGACGGTACTAAATATGAAAGGATATGGCTCACTTCCGCTTTATTTTCAATCTTTTCGATATTTTGCAGCGTTTACGTATATATGCAGGATAGTAGTAAGTCTGGATTACGACAATTAGTAAAATGAAAGTAAGTAAGGGACTCTGGTGTATTGATTTAAGAATAACAAATTCGATTCTTACCTGACTTTGTTTAGAGTATTCTTTGGTTAATAAACTGAGTAACTATAGCATTTTTGAGGGCCTGTATTCTGTTATTATGTAGGATAAACGCACCAGTAATGAACACTTAAGAGATTTTGTAATTGTTAAAGTCGAATTGTAAATCATAATAATATAAATAAATATTTGACTCGTGGAAGTAAGATTTTTTTAACATTTACACCTTATCATAACGTATAGATGTCAATTTGAAAAATTGAAAAAATATAATCAATTAAATTAAAAAGAAAAAATGCAGATTCCACCAGTGATTGAACAATATTAAGTAAATGAACATTTCTAACCAGTGGCGCGAACAGTGTTTGAATATGCAACAAGGAATGGAAAAAAATCAATATTTAATCAATTGCTTATTTTAATAACTCATTAAGTTATACGTTGGACTGAATATAGTTCGGGTAACGTGTTCGTTCATTACTCACCATTTCTACTTACTGTCAATTTTCTCCAAAGTAAAGCTTCCTCGGATCAATACTCACTAAGTACACATTCGACTAAATATGGTTCGGTTAATGTGTCTGTTCATTACACATCATTTCTACTTACTATCAGTTTCCTCAAAAAGAAAGTTTCTTCAAATCTTTCATACTCGTCAAGTACACGTTCCATCGAATACGCCTCGGTTAATGTGTCTGTTCATTACGCACAATTTCTACTTAATATCAGTTTCCTCAAAAACCGAAGGCTCGCATGAAAAAACGATCTCGAAGCTCCCAACAGAACTCATAAAATCTAATAAGATTAAAAGCAATCGTATTAAAAGAAGCGATATCAGTGTCACGGGAATTTTTCCGAACACGAATCGACGCGATAAAATTCGCAAAATCCCCGGGAATCGTCGAGTTCACTCCACCCGGGTGGGAAGACAGTCCGAGGATTAACATTTCGCCGACGAGGGGCTGTTGTCGGTGGTTCCATAAAAGTGTAGGATCGAACGGGACACGTGGATATATGTATAGGGGGAGAAGAGGATAGTTTCGTGGCAGTCGATGGAAGGTGTGAGAGGCAACGATGGCGGTGCGAACGACCGTGAACTGGCGGAGGGTGTTGGGGAACGGCCATAGTGGGGGCTTGTTTGAGGTACGGATGCGTTTGTTGCGAGAACGGATGAGAGTGGATGCCAAGGTGGAGTGGGTCAGTCGAGCTCGTCCCTCTTTATTTCCCCCTTTTTCTCTCTTTTCATCCCCCTCTTGATTCAGCCCTTCCCATTACACACACACACCCACACACGCGCGCGCATACACGAGCCTCTGGTGTTTCCGCGGACTGGTCCCCCGCCTGCATTAATTTTATTGCTCGTGACGGGGCAAGAGGGGGGAGCCTTGAACTGCGAATAGTCTGAAAAAGCCGTTGTTAGGATGATCAAAGATCCAAAGGCTTCTTTGGAGCACTGGCCACGATCATCCCCCCGTTCCCTTTGACGCCGCCGCGGACTACACGGCGAGTTTACCCCGGTAAAGTGCTTTGATTGCTGGACTGCCAAACGGGCTCGATTGGGCCAATACTCGGGATCCTTGTATCCTGGAATTCCATGCGCACTAGCCAGATTTATGTGTGCTCGGCGTAAATTGCAGGTGTTTTCGAGCGGATAGGAACGGCTTTGGATCGGTTTGCATTTAAAAGCAGGAGTTCCTTTAAACTGGCTTCTGTGGAATATTAGAATTGGATAATAGATTCTATAGAATTCGTAATATGGAATATGATGAACGATCAAGATTTAACGCTACAGGAACGACTTGGGTGAACCAGTTTTGTGTAGTATGAGTCGACTAGTGTTGTGTAGTGTTCGATGTTCACCAATGATCGCGTGATCGGAGTAAAGAAAAATCCACTAAGAATCATAAAAATATTTCGGAGCCAAGTCGCCACTCTAGTTCTTAAGTGTTCTACCTCCACTAGTTGCTAAACCGAGAAAACTGAGTTTAATGTTTACGAAGATTTAATATCATAAAAGCAGGAAAGTAGTGAAATAATTAGCACACTATAATATCGTCTATGGAATAACTATTTATTACAATATTCAACAAAATTTTATCTTATTAAAAAAAAGACCCAAAGTTTCGAGATTAGGACTTAAAAAAATATTTATTGTTTTTCCGGTTGAATTTTCTTTATATTATGGTGAATTTGTATTCTTTGGACCAATAAGACGCACGTAGATTAAAAAATTTTTTTTTTAAACTGGAGTTAAAACAGTTGAGAACTCTGTCGACGAAGTGCATCTACTTTTATTTATTCTATGGCTCTCAACATATTTCTCAGAAAAGGAATTTTTATTCATTTCAGACGCAAGAAAACTGCGTACTCGCTCCACGATTGGTTATTAGCTTCGGGTTCGAGAAAGCCGTTCGTCGTGAAAGTGTTAAAGAAATTTCGTTTTGCGCTATTACCTCCCCCCAATGTGTCGGATGGAAATACGAGAGGTCCACGATCGTAGAGGAAAATGTATTTCGGCTTCGAAGCCGTCTCTTCATCGGATTCGTGGCATGCAGCCGAGGAAAAGAGTCGGAAGACGTATGTTCCTCGTGTAGACTAGGTGTCTACCGACTCTGCTGGCGAACCAGTTCTCGCCCTGGTGGCAGCCATTTAAGCCTCGGCTTAACCCGGGGCTTAACCGTTACCTTGCCATCCGCCGTTGCGTCGTAACGCCCGCGTCGCGGCATTTAATCGAGCGCCACCGGATTATCTTCGACCCCCGCAATCTTTATACCAAGAGTTCTCGACATTTATATTCCGTGCTCGAACGACGCACCGAGACGGGAACGTGTACACGATTTCCCCCATGTTTCGACGTAACTCCGGAAACGGACAAATATCTATCTTTTTTGTTGCTTTTGTAATCGATTTCCAAGTTCTTGGAAAATTTTCTCGGGACCTCGAGGACTTTTGGTTTGAAAAAGTTTGTAAACTGTGACGTCGAATACTTGGTGACTTTGACAGTTTTTTTTTTTTGCTTAAAGCTTTTTGTGATTCAGAGGTACCATTTTTCGTAGTTTCTTTTATTCAGCTTCTCTGGGAAAAGTGTAAATATTTCGGGATAATATTCGAAGAAGTCTTTCCTGGGAGGAAAATCTTGAATTCTATGCGAGATTTCACGGCTTCCGGGGTACTCTTGCGGAATCCTAGATTTTCTTTGGCTTCTGGCACTCGAAGCATCCCCGCGGTTTTCACGGAGTTACCGTGGCGCGTGGAAGGTTTGGTTGGCGGGAAGATTTCGTGTTTAACTTGCTCGACATAATATTTGGTTTCCCAGACTTCCTGTTTCCAAAGATTTTGAACTCTCGCTCGAGTTACCGGTACTCGTAATATCCTTGAAGTTCCTGGAACTTGGAGAATTCCGGCCACCCGAGGTTTCCGAGGATCTGGTTCTTTCTGTCGTTACGAGTGACAGATTCGGTAGATTTAGAACACGAGCAACATTAACTTGAAATTTTAACTCAGAAGATTGGTACAAATTGTCTTTATAACAGTGGCACAAGAGCTGGCGGGAGAGTCTGTATTAGATTAAGTACTTAATGTGCCTGTTCTTTCTTACGATTTCATACAAACGTATCATTGCACTGTTCTGCGATGAAAATATTTCGATGATAACCACATTAAGCAAGTGATTTGGGCTTTTTTAGCTGAAATAAAATTGTTAGCCTCTCATGTGATTAATTTTTTCCCCCGAGGGAACTATATTCTATAAAAGGAAAAGTTAGATGAATTGATGTTTGGATTGCGTACTGGCTGATCACTTTAATTTGGGATTTAAATACACGACATTTGGCGGGTCACTTCTTGAATGACCCAGTTAGGTCGACACTGTTGTCCAGAGGAATTATAATAGAATCTTCTATCTTTCGATATTACAGGTCACCGAATGAATAGGTACCATTTCAGGGGTGATGGATTTCTAGAGACCCTTTATCGAATTCAACGAGCGAGAATTCCCGGCAGGTCTGATTTCTCCGGAGACCGGACGAGCAAAGGGGAGAATCAGATTGACCGAGGAACGTCCAAGAATTGGGAGGGTCTGATACCCTTACTTTTGTGTGTGGTGAACTCCTTTTTGTGATTGTTCGTTGACTTATCCAATTAACATCCAGTATTCTTTCTCGGTAAACATCGAACGGTTTCAACGTTCGTGAAAAATAAAATAGCTCTTTAATCAATGGTAACGGTGAATTAAATATGTCTCTGATAATTTTCAAACTGTAATGAATTCTTTAAACGCATCTTATTGACTGAAGAACTTCTTGTGACCTAATGAGAAGATTAACTCACCTTAATTCAACAATTACACATACACCGTTGTGCAAAAATTTCAGTCCCGTTCTTTATTCTACTGTGTAAGCAAAAGTACTCTTCAAGAATTGTATGCATGCTCTTATACACTTCTCATGTTTCTATGCAATCTCATCGTATAATACCTCCTCTTTCTATTTAAAACTTCTTTTAACCGCTTAATTCTCACTGCTTGACATCAGAAAGTTGTTAACACTGCAACTGTTCTTTATTCCACGTAGCTCGTTACTATTTAACCCTTTCACTATGGTAGGTCCCTAGGTAAACCGTGCACAGAGAACGGCAGATATTTACTAGTGATTCGAACCACGAGGGTGATACTTAGGGCTGGAATGAGACAAGGGCGAGAAGGATACCGCGAAAGAAGGACAGAGTAAAAGCCGATGGTTTCGAGAAGGGCCTTTGACTCGCCTCGCAAACGGGACCAAAGCGACGAGAAGACCCTCTTGGCCCTGGCTCGGCTCTCGCCAAGGGTGCACGATATTGATTCTCGCCTCGGCGACGCTTTCCACCGACCTTCTCAACCCACCTACCTGACTGTACACCATGGAACCGATATGGTGGTGGCCCAGCCATAGTTGTCTCCCGCGCCTCTCCCGCGCCTCTCCCGCTATATGCAGACGGCTCGTTGCACGTCTCAATGAGCCACGACACGATCGAGCGATCGGCGGGGCTATAGAGCCGCCACGGTGTCTCCTCTTTCTCCTTTCCCTGATAACCGATAACGATCGCCGCTCGAGTGGCTGCCTCCGCCAGGATAAGGATCTCTGGCGCCCTTCGATATCCGAGAATTCCGTCTCACTCCTCTCTCTCTCTCTCTCTCTCTCTCTCTCTCTCTCTTTCTTCTTCGTGAGGTACTCGATAGGATTCGCCGTCGAGTCACGGAGAACTCCGTGAAAAGGGTGAATCATGATAGCTGCCGATCCGCGAGTCGTTGGCTTTTCGAGGATTCGTATAAATCGCTGCCACTGGAATTGGTGTTTTGCGCCCGTTCGGGGCTAGGCCCTTTCCGAGTTCTGTAATGATCGTTTTAGTGGATTTTAATGGAGACGATGTTGGAGAGTTTAGGGTTTACTGTCTGGGATTACGAAGAGTCACCGTGTTGGCTATCGCTGTGCTAAACCTCGTTTAAAAAAGTCAACGCTATACCTGGAGACCTCTCCTTGTCAGTGCTGAGGACCCTTCGAACACTCATCGATGATTTAGTGTATATTGATTTTAATCCGATGATTATTGTTTAGGCTTCGGTACATATGGAAAGATGGTCGTCTTGGATGAAGGGACGCTGGGATCGTGAAGTTCGGTAATTCGGGGAGGGTGGTATTTTTATTTTATAAGTTTTTCTAGTTCCTATTGATGTCTACACTACGTGGCATAACTATAAGACCACTCTAAAATTTGCAAGTCTTATGTATTGTGGTCAAAATAAAAATGAACACTTGAACTTAGTCGATTTTAATCGAGACGATGTTGGAGACTTTAGGGACACAAGGGTCTGATAATTTTGTTCCGATGAGTATTGTTTAAGCTTTTCTAGAGAGATGGTACGGGAAGGTTTTTTTGGAGAAAGTGTAATGGGATTATGAGGATCGGTGATTCGGGAATGGTATATCATTTTTACAAGTTCATTTACTTCCTCTTGATATCTGGTAAACGAGAAAAGTAAACTAGCCACTGTTGTAGTCGAGATAAAGCAAACGTATAATTCAACTTATCCAGAGTGAAATCAGTATACCACTCCGAACTTTAAAAGTAAGTTGAAAGTAACGTGGAAACTATTTTAAACCTTACTGTTTCGCATTTAGAGTGCCATAAATGCATAATATCCATAGTTTAGTCGTAACTAGACAATTCTGAAAATTCCCATTATTCGAGACTAATCTCACGAATATGGGAATTAAAGGGAAATTTAATTTTTCTGTTAAATGCTTTATCGTGTTAAAAGTAAACATATAATTAAATTTCGTTACAGTTCTTTTGTAATATTTCACATATTTACGTACGATGTCAATGTTTATTCAGTTCATTCGGGACCATCGTGATTCACGGTCAATTTTACTCCCGATCCTCGACGATATTTTACGAAGTTACGCTTAATTGAGCCACGGTGAGGAGTTTCTCTATCAATCCCGGCCATTTAGGGCCGTAACTGGACGTCATCGGAGTCGCTGAACAATCTCGCTTTGTTCCCCCTCGGCAGGTTGGTTCGCCGGTTCTCGCGATGATCTTATCTTTCACGGTGCAACGTGGTTCCAACGAGATTAATAACAGGAGATCGGGGCCGCCTCGCAGTTCAAGTCGCTCGCTCGAGAAAATAGGGGCAATAAAAGGGTAGGGGAGCGAGAGGGAGACAGAGGAAGCGAAAGAGAGAGAGAGAGAGAGAGAACGGACGAGGGATGCTGGCTCGCAACAGACAAATACAAGACAATGAAGATTAATGTTTCGCCCCGGTTCCATGGCCGTCCTGGTAGCCAACAGCACCGTGTGAACCGGGTTTTCGGTACTCTGCAGCGACCCAGCTTGTGTTCCTGCGGTTTGGCCGACGATCCTCGAGTTTAAACGATTTTCCTCGTTTGACATTCCTATCCGGATATTCCATAGAATACTTCGTTTTCTCTAAACAGTTTCAATAAACTTTGTAAAATATGTACCGCGAAGCGCTTCTCTCTCGGGAAAGTTGCCACAACTTGATAAAGTGTGTAGTTGCAAGGTGTACAGGATGCTTTATTTTCATGTTTCGTCGTAAACGTTTGGCGTAAGATTACGGTACTACGAGAAAATGTTCCAGGTGAAGCTTAGTATAAAAAGTAAACTGCCTCTAAGTAAAGAACTGGAAGCTTCAGATCATTCTTACTTTTTACTGTGAACGTAATTTAGTGATAACCTTGTAGTCACTGCTTTGAACATTGAAGAAGTAACACTCGACAGAATTTATTTGACAACCTACCTTATTCAGTGACATCTATTGAACCAATGTCACTTTCGAAACAGAAGCTGCACATTCGTACAACGGTCATACAGAATCCTCGTGAACATTCCTTAAAAATTTGTTAACTTAAGACGTTAAAACGAACATGTGTCGCCCGCCGCGCGTGTTCCTTCTGCGCCAACTCGAGCGGAGACCGTTTTGGACACCGCAAGTGTTTATTCCCCGCTAAAATTCCAAGAGTAAATCCTCTACTTCCGTCAGTTCAGACTCAGATAGACATTTCGTCGAACCGATACCAGTGATTTTTTCAAAGAACCCTAGCATTAAGTGATTAAATAAACCAGTAACACAGAATCGGTACCTAGATTGTTAACTAACGACCTGATTATTTCTGATTTCAGATCAGCAGTCGGTGTGACATGGATGTGAGCTTCACGAACGTATTAGAGGGGGCTCGCCAGTACTTCCAGGGACTGCCCGTACCGAGTACAGGTGGTGCGACCGCGTTAGCGGATCATAATCTCGCGACATCAACGAGTACTGCCTCGTCCACGTCGTCGTCGTTGTCGCACGACCATGGCACTGCCTCGTCCGTGGCTCCTCCGTCACCAGCTTCCGCAACCCCGTCAGCACCACCGTCACTACCGTTACCGTCGCAATCGGCTTCGAGCAGCAGCAACAGCAGCAGCAACGAACAAGAAACTGGTGGTCGGTATCCCACCAGCGACGTCCGTTCGTCGTCCGTGGACAACGGCGGCGCGTCGAGTTCCAGTAATTTCTGGAGTCCATCGGTCGTGGAGCCCTATGCGCCTCAACCAACCAGAGTCGAGGTCCCGGACACGAGGCCAGGTGATGATGTTTCCTCCATGGAGGCCAGCTCGTCGTCCTCGAACGCGATTACGTTAACCGAGATGCAACCGTCGAGCAGTCGATCGTCCGCGTCGAGCTACACCCAAAAACAGGCATCCTCGTCGTCGACCATCCAACAGCATCCGCAGCCAACGACGACGAGCACAGAATCCAATTCGCCGCGGTTGCATCAGATGCAACCACCGCCGCAACCAGCCTCACCGGGTCCGGTTTATCAGCAACTGAGCACCGTCTCGAGAACGTCCTTCTCCACCGCGGAAATACTCGCATCGACGCATCAGTCGACCTATCAGACTGCCAACGATCGGCAATCGCAATCGAACCCGTCGGTTGTCGCGCAGAGAACCCAATACTACCCCCGTTATCATCATCCGGAAATCACGAAGAGCGCGCCGGTCCCGTTCAGCCAGAATTCGATTTATCAGTCCGCCAGCGTGGCAGCGGTGGCGACGTCGTCGTCGGGAAACATCCAGTCAGCGACCAGACCGACGCCGTCGGAGCAGCCGAACGTCGTCGGCGTTTCTGGCCAAGGACACGTTCAAGAGCAAAGGGTACCGAGTTCCTACGGCGGCGGCAACGCGCCACCACCATCGAGCGCTCCTTCGATGTATGGATCGTCCACGCCTCAGAACTATCGCCCGCTGCAGCACCACACGCAAAGCCGATCGAGCCTGCCGAGCAATCCGGCGGACAGGTCGGTACATTCGGAAAGATCGCATTCGTCCCGCGTCTCTTCGTCTCCGTCCTGTTTATCGGTGAACCCGTGCAGCCCCCGCCACGGCGGTAGCTTAAGTCACATTCCGTCGTCGTCGTCGTCGGCGTCGTCGTCAGCAGCAGCGTCGTCGTCGCAGAATCTTCCGGCGCACATTCCTTCGTCGCATCTGCCGTCTCCGGGCACCATCGGGCCGTCTCATCGTTCGCAACAACAGCAGCCGCAACAATCATCGCAGATGCAACACCAGCAACAGCTTTCTAGTCGAATAAACGCGTCCCCGCATTCGATCAACGCGAACACATACAACAGCCGGATGACCGTTCACGGGACTGCCGCGTCGTCATCCTCCTCGTCGTCGTCCTCTAATCAGATGCCACCGCCCCCAGCGATGAGCGGTTATCATCCTGTTGCTTCTCCCCATGACGCTCCTCATCACGCCACCCCGTCACCGCACAGACAATCTCCTCACGTGTCCACCCTGCACAATCCTCACGCCTCTCCTCATCACGCGCCGTCCCCTCACAACAGCTTCCAGCCCCATTCGCCGACTTATCCGCCGCCACCGCCGGCTACCTCCACCCCTCACTCGTACAGCCTTCCAATTACGTCGCAACACTATCAACCGAGCACCGGTTACGCTGGAAATCCGTACGCGTTACCGCCGCCTCCGCCGCCACAGCCACAGCCACAGTCTTCGTATCATTCCTTCCAAAAAAATCCCCAACCGCCGCAGTCGCAACCGAACTATTATTCACAGTCGAGTCGATCTCAGAGCCAAACGTACGTCCAGCAGATGCCGATGCCCGGACCACCCGCGCAGTCGATCTGCTCCGGAACCGGGAACACCAACGGACCTGGCTATCATCCGAGCAAACCGGTGACATACAACGGCGTCGATTCCAAGAGAAGCACGATGGAGGTTCCTTCGTACGGCTCTTATCGATCCCCGTTGGCCTCCGTTCAAAGAAGCAACACGCACAATCTTCCCCCGATCGCCGCTCTATCGTCCTATCATTCCAACAGACGGGAGCCGGTTAGCAAAGCGCAGCCGATGCACAGGCAACGCGCGTACACCGCGAGCACGCCGAACAAAGTTTCCGTCGTGACGCCGCCCACATCCTCGATGGCCGCGCCTCAACGTGTCCCCGAGTATTCGACGACGGTGCCCGCGATGAATCACGCGATGCCGGTGAACGGAAGGACGACCACGGTCACGAATTCCTCGTACAACAGACACTCGAGCCAACAGCAGCAGCAGCAACAGCACAGTTACCCGAGCTACGCGACCACGATGGCGCCCAGTCATCAGGGCAGTAATTCATCGAGCACCACGGTCACATCGATCGGTGTAGCCGCGAGATCTTCCGTACCAACGGCGAACACGACGATGCACAGCTATCAACCGACGGACACGAGTCGCACAGGATCCTCCTATCATCATCAGCCTGTTAGAGCGAACGATGATTACGGGTACAAGGAGTATCCTTATCAGAACTCATCCTCGTCGACGGCCCAGTCCACAGTGGCTTCGACCATTGTCACCCCTCTGCCGCAGACCAACGGTGTTCGAAAGAGAGAGTCCCCGTTGGATCTGTCGGTGAAAACTGTGAAAACATCGGCCGATTCCACCGCCCAGGATGACATCGAGACGTCGACCGAGAAACACGTCAGCAGCTCCACGGTAATTTCGTCCAGGAGTAACGGGTCTAGAAGTATGCTACCACCGCCTGTCCAGACACCACCGCAACAGCCAGCCTCGTATTCCGTCTACGACAATCGACTGTCGAGCAACAGCAACAGGGGCGTCCCGACAACGGCGGGCATTCGAGCGTCCACACCTCAAACGGTCTGCGCGCCGAAGGTTGATTTCCTGCCGGATTTTAACTCCGCGCCGCTGCGTCACCATCACAGCCAACCGCACGAGAATACTTTACAGCGGAGGAGCTCCGCGCAACAGCTGTACGCTCCGCCACCACAGTCTCTTTCCTCTCAGCATCCTAATAATACCGCTCCACTGCCCCACATGTCCTCGTTCAAGAAGACCTCACTGCCCACCGCGCAGGTGTACGACGCCGTGACAGCGCCAGCTCCACCGCCGCCGGTACCGTCGTCCTCTTATCTGTCGGCCAACGACTCCGTGTCGTCCAGGTCCTCCAGATATCCACCGCCGATGGTGAATCCGGTCAGGATCGGATCAACCGGGATACCACTACCGGACTATCCGGCCGAATCGAAATATTACATGGATAATAGGAACAAATTTGGTCAACCTCCGCCTCGCAGGGATCGAACGCCCACCAAGAGACCCGGCGACGCGATCTACGGTGCCGCGGTGCCGCACAAACAACCCAGACTGGACACGTGGATCCAGCAGAGGCTGTCGACCGCGAAAGCGTTGTACGAGCAACAAAAAAGGCAAGAGATGAATCTTCCCGTTCCTTTGCCGAACGGCACCCTGGTCGCGCCTAACACCTACGAGCAGAGATCCGACAGCGGTTACTCGTCGTCCGAGTCCTCGAGATACCAGCAAGCCTACTGTGATAAAAGAAGCTACGCCGCCGAGCCTAAAGTCACCCATAGTTCACCGTCGTACAATCATCCCCCGGTCGCGAAACCCAACGTACACTCTCTACCGCAACAACTGAACGCCAGCCAGTCGATTTACTCGAACTACCGGCAGCCCCAAAAGACTGGACCACCTCCCGGAGGAACATCCATCGGACAACCCGCCGATCCACCGAGCAACACCGGAGCTGACAAGCGAGTTCTTAGCTTGTTGAGGAATAGCCTGGAGAGCAAGCAGCAGAGGGAGGAACAGATGAACAGCCAACAGCCTATCTTGGCGAATCATAGTCAACAGAGTTTCCAAAATAAGGTATCTTTTGTTGTAGTTTTTGTTCCGTGGACACATGGTGGTAAAAGCAAGATAAGATCCAGGTACAGCAAACGGTGTTCTTATACCGAACCCTTTAGTACAGGGTGTTCGACTGAATTTAATTCTGTCAAATTACTCTAACAAAAAGCTACCAAGATTTGATAATCTTGATGTCACGTTATGCGTATAATTTTACATAGAATCTTGTACCATGTGTTTCCATATCAGTAGGAAGATACCACAAACGTCTGAAACATTCGTAGCTAGGATTCCGTATTATCAGACTAACACCACAGTGTTCTCTATTCCCGAAGGTTGTCGCGCCAGTCGAACCGAAAACAAACATCGGACGACACAACCTGTCACCATTTACGGCGGCGAGTCTGCTGGAACGGAACAGCAACACGCCACCCCATTACAAGTTCCATGTGCCGAGAGCGGTAGACTCGATCACTCAGGAAGCCCCCCGCAGCTTGTACGGCTCGAGAGTAAATTCATCCGCCACGCTACCTGGCAAGGAGGCACTCCTGGGACCTCGGGGAGCTGAGAATCAGATTCACCGTGACAAAGACGACGGCCTCGCCGCGATATTAGCTGCAAAGATCAGAACCAAAGCGGAGCTTAAGCAGGTGAATGGGGCTGCTAGCCTACGACTTAACCCTTGGCAACGATTCGCTGAAACGACTGACAATCCGTCTTCGTCTGTTCTAGGTGGGGACCGGCCAATTCACCACCAAGCTGATCGCTGTACCCCCATCTCAAGAGGCGTCGTCGACACCAAAAGGTATTTTATCCGCGTCATGACTTTGTTGTACAATACTTTCGTTGCAGTCGACCCATATTTCATTGACATTTAAACGCTAAGAATATATTTTTGTCAATTTCGTCTTACGAAAATATCGGCAGGCCATTTCGAATTTAAAAAATGGATTCAGCACTTTTACTTTCGCACCGTATTGCTCAATTGGAACCTCTGGCACAAAGCTCAATTAACCCTTACTGCCGAATACAAGACTCCATAAAATGGATTGTTCAATTGTGTTTCACAATTCTCATTGACAGAGATAGATAGCGCTGCGTCTACATCCGCTCCGCAGTCGGGATCGTCGGCGGGCAGTCCTCCGAAGTTGACGCGTGAGAAAGTAGCTTGCTTGCCACCTAGGAGGCGACTATTCTCGAGAACCGAGGAGGAGAACATGCCTGTGGCTGCAACCGTACCTGTGCCAGCTCCAGCGCCCGCGATTGCGTCCACGGTGCCTGCACGCGGCAGCGGGTTCAGAAGTTCCTCCGAGACATCGGTGTTCGACTTCAGGGAGAGCGATTCCGAGGGTGAGATGCCGGTACTCGAGCGGCAGACACTGGAGGAGATGAGGAGGGACAGAAAACAGCTGTCGAAAGTGCAACCACCTGTGCCCCTTAACGACGCTATGTGCATGGGCATGACTTCCTCCTCGGATCTTGTGAAGATAGAATTGAAGGTAGGTGGCCCTCATTGTCGATTTCTCTACAAGGTGCTGGGTTCTATATCAGAAGCGTTGAAAGGAAATGTGGTAGAACGTTATATGGAAATGGTAGGGAGAGATTGAAGTAGATTGAATGTAGAATAATAGTTATCGTAGGAAGCATATGATAGATAAATTTTATGGCTTGATATCTGCAATAATGGCTTCTAATTTTTGGAGTTAATATCATTCAGTATTATTAATTTCGAGAGGAGTTTTTACAATATGATACTGTTATTATGGACTAATACTCGTAAGGGTAACTTTTGCCTCTGCTGGGAGTTAATACCTCGTATAGTATACATGTTGGTATTAGGATCGATTTTAGTGAAATTATTTAGCTTCAATGTCCGTTATAATAGGAACGCTACGAGGATTTAATTACACTCCGTCTACCCAACAAAACCCATGCGCCCGAATACTAATCTGTTATAATTCCCAGGAGAACGACAAAATCACGGAAGTTGACACCTTCTGGTCCAGCACCTGCGACAAATTTATGGAACAGCTACGTACGGGTGACGCGGTGAAGAAACGTGGTCGCAAGAAGAAGACCAGTTGCACGGTGACCTCAAAGCTGGACGACACGGGTAACGACAGCAGCAAGGAGTCGGACGCTACCACGTCGTCCCAGATCAAACCCGAGGACATAAAGCAAGAACTGCAAGAAGTCGAATCTCCTTTGGACGTTAAGAACGAGCTACCAGAGGCCAGCAAAGAAGATGAAACCTCGGTGACGAAGGACATCAAAATCGAGGTGAAGGAGGAGCCAGAGGTGGTCACAAAGGAGTACGAGGATAAGAACTCGAGCGATGATTCCGACGAAGTGCCGCTAATTCGAAGGGCAAAGAAGAAAATGAAGAAGGAGGACAGCGATTGCGAGGAAGAGATAATCGGTAGAAAGAGAAGGGTTGGTCGAGGAAGTAGAATTAAGTTGCAATCGTCCAGTGGTAGTGAGTCGTCCAGCGAAGAGAGCGACGCCAGTACAGAGTTCGGTCATGGTTCCTCGGTGGCTGACAGGCTACGAGCCAGGAAGCGTTCGACGAATAACGGCCCAGAAGCCGAAGGAATGAAGTTACGGTCGAGGGACACGACGCCTCACAAGCTTAAAACAGAAAAGGAATCAAAATCCTCCAGTTCGAAGTCTACGTCCCAGAAGGGCAAACCAAAGCCTCTGTTCGGAGACGGCAGTGACTTCAGGCCTGGTTGGGAGGAGGAGGTCTACGTGTACAAAAAATCCTTGAGAATGCCACCTAGATTAATCACAGTGTCGAAACCGTCAAGGTTTCACAGGCTGTCCACCTCGTTACCAGATTTGGATCCGGGATCTCCAGCCCTGTCTGTGTCGATGGACAGTTCGGACGTGTGTCTCAGCAGAAAGAAGCTCGTGGACAGCGATGTGGAATCGAACTACAGCTTCAGTACCACGGGGCTTGGTCCTGGGAGCAAGATCGACGACGAAGAAGCCACCTCCTCCACGACGATCTCCTGTCCGTCAAAGGTCACGAAATCCACCAAGTCCGAAGGCAGTTCTATCGTTGATGTTCTGGCGCAGAAAGTCGGCACCACCAAGAAGGAACAGAAGAAGAAACAAAAAGAGAAGATGGAGAAGGGTGCCAACAAGGTGGCCCAGAAAGGCCACAACGAGCCGGAACTGTTACCGACACCGAGCCTAACGCCGCTGTTGGAGTCGTCCAAGTTGTCGAAAGGAAAGTCTCCGACGAAGGATAGCAAGTCTTTGAAGCCTATCAAGGTAACGGATTCGTTCCTTCTCGGATACTTCCGCAAGGAGACGGTGAACAATTTCCGTGACACGTTCAAGAACAATCATGCTTTGCCAAATGAGTTCTCCACGTTAGTGTTGAAGAGTCGAACGAGGACTGAGACACGAGTTTTGAAGAAACAGGCGACGATCAGGGAAGTGTTCGGTGAAGATAGGCCCGCGTCAGCGCCACCGATGCAGAATCACGACGATACGTCGCAAGACGACGATTCGCAGACGGAGGCGCCGGAGAACACGGCGAGCAAGGTGAGGACGTTGAAGCAGAAGGTGGTGTCTCGTTTGAAGAACGCTGGAATCCTGAGGAGTCATAAGGCGATCATGAACTCGAAGCGGCATCTGTTGATCGCGAAGAGACGAAAGGACTTGCTGAAATCCTTGGCGGAGAAGAAGCTGCAGAGCCTGAAGACCGAGCCGGAGGACGAGACGGCGCAAGATGAGACGAACGACGCCCAGGAGGCGGAGAACAACGAGCTGGATGACGAGACCAACGAGTCGGAAGTTCCTAACAAAAAGAAGCTTAAGCTCCGGACGAGTCGACGGAAGTTCCGCTCCGGATTCGACTATATCCGTAAAAAGAAGAAGCCTCTGAAAAAGGACGAGACGATACCTAAAGAGAGGAAGAGGGTATGTTTAAATTGTTTTGAAATATTTTTTGTGGATTATGTTACATGTAAAATTGTTGTTTAACAAAGTGTTCGTATTACAGCAAGTATTGACGAGGCACAGCCCGGAATGTGTCGCGGACATCCAGTCGGAAATCAGAACGTGGGTGATAAAGAAAGGTGTCGGTGAAACGATGTTGCATAGGGCTGCTAGACTCGGTTACACGGTAAATCATCTTTTTAATTGACAGTCTGTCGACACTACCATTCGCGTTTATTTACAAATGAGTTCCTTTCCCCTTTTTGTGTACAAAAAATAGCTATTCATCTCATGAAGTAAACTTGCAGATCATTCAGACAACTCGTTCTTTAATAATTCTTATTTTCTTGTATTACATGATTTTATAATTTAAACATTTACTCTGAATTTGTAGGACGTCACAGCGTACTGCCTAGAAAAATTGAACAATGCACCGAGTCCCAAGGACAATGCAGGGTACACGCCGCTTCATGAAGCATGTTCGAAGGGTCATCTCGAGATTGCGAAATTATTGCTCGCGTACGGAGCAAACGCCAGTGAAAGTGCGAACGGGGGAATAAGGTAATAATTCGCATTAATCTTCACTCAACTGTGTGAATAAAAATATAATATGATTCGGTATAATTGACATACGACCTCCTATATTGTTTCAGGCCACTTCACGAGGCAGCAGAAAATGGTGCTACCGAACTAGTACGATTATTACTTTCCTACGGCGCTGATCCCCTATTGGCTACCTATTCAGGACAGACACCATTGATGCTGGCTGCGGATACCGATGCCTATTCAATTCTGGAACAACACTTAGATGACATTCAGGGTCGGGCCAGCATGCCGTGGTCATTTGGTGGACCATCTTCGGTTTTCGGTAATTAACCAACATAGAATATATTACTTAAACCAATTCCTATGATCAACTAGAAGAAGAAATTAATTTTAGAAACAATCTTCCAAGTCAGTTCTTCTTGCAGTCTAACTGTACATACGCAACAGTAATCCTTAGTGTTGCATAGCTAATTATGAACAAATAATTCGTTTACAGACCCGGAAGAATCCGGCTACAATCCCCTCGACGATGCTCCAATGGACAGTCCGGAGCCCGAACTGGATGAAATCGAAATGGAAGTGAGCGACGTGAACCTGCCGGCTCTATTTACCCTGACCAACGACCCGGACAAATGGGTGCTGCTCCAGGATCTGATGGCAGCTCTGAGGATAAAGAGCAGGGATGCTTTATTGCGTCAAGTGAATCCCAAAGCTCACGCTGGCCCCCCGGCGATCGCTCATCGCGATGTGATGAGAGAGTTGAAGCTTCAAGACTTCTTGGAGTCGTCCAAGTGCTGCCATATACTCAGCGGCGGCGAGAGGATCAATGTACGTGGCTCGAAGGTGACGCTGATCAAGTACAACGACAAAGTGAGGTCCCTGTTGAACGTCGAGAAGGTGGTGATCAGCCTCAGGTGACAGCAGGCGACACTGGGGCAATCATCACCCCAGTCAAGACCATCGACTTCCGCAGCGAAGGATGTGCCCAAGAAAGAGAAGAGTTCGAGCAGTTCGCCGAAGAGGCAAGGCAGAACGCGACAGGGTAACAAGACAACCGATTGAACACGAGGAATTGGACTGTACGGACGTAGAGATACGAACGAATTTCCGATTCATCGACCACAATTCGTTCTCCTTTTCACGGTTTCGCTCGACCGGAAGGATACCTGACCACAGCGACACGATCCCTTGGTGCAAAAGGTACGGTCACATTGAGCAGCCGACGCCACGATCGACCGGCGATGATCGATGACGGTGTGACAACTGAACTGTGACGCACTCTATTATTAGTAGTATTTATTGAAGGATATTCTATTCGTGTTTATTCGTCAGAACAGTGATATTTTATTAACAAGTGCCGAGCGATCGGTCCTTTAATTGTAACGCTTCTAGATTGAGGATTCGCTGTCGATGCAGCTATCGAAGCACGATTCATCGTTCCTGTCCGAAAATCGTACGATACTACTTGAATATTTAAGCGTTTAATCTCGAATTAAGAGCCCCGTGCGGAGTCCTCGCGGATGGAGTCGGATCCTGGAAGTGAGCCCGGGAGGGGAGCAGCGATCGCGAGTAGAAGAGATATACGACGTGATCTAGAAATATTTTTTATCGCAACCACGGATCTGGTGTGCATGTGTGTGCGTGTGTGTGTGTGTGTGTATATGTGTTTGTACATGTCCACACGCTTCTTTTCCCAAACCACGATTTTACACGATTGGGAGGGATCGATACTCAGAGAGCTTAGAATACGTTCATGCGAGCCGACCGTTGTTATCTGTTTTGCGTTCCTTGGGTGTACACACGATGTCGCAACGTTTCGTTGTTTCAGGCCAGCAGAGAACGACGGTCGGACCGCGAACGTCGAATTCGTCAATGGCTTTCACGTGTTACCACTTGTTAGGTTTACTTTTCGTTTCTTCCTCTTCCCTGTCTCTCCTGTTTCTTTTTTTGTACTAGTAGTCCAACGAGTCGATTAAGGGATTAAATCCGGTTAGCAGTTAAATCTTTACCGCCCTAGGCTAGTAAGTGTTGATTAGTCGTCGAAAGTGGAGCATTTATGTTTTCCTTCTTTTGTTTCTCCTTTCTCCTTTTTTTCTTTCTTCTTTGGGATGTGCAATTTCGTTAAGCAATTTTTTTACAACCGATGGACGCGATCGATCGTCGATCCCCGGACGGATATAGAAAATGAGAACGACGTTAGAAATATCGTACCGATTTTGGGTCGTGAAACGTTCCACTGTGCAATAACTTTCATCCAATTCGCGTTTTGATTCACGAATTAGAGCGGATTTCCGTGGACGACGTTGGAGTATTAAGTTGAAATTGTTTACGTTGAAACTGGGGAAAACCGGTTGTATAACGCGTTCACTGTTGTTGTGGGTTTTGATAGTTGGAACCTCGTTGTTGATTGGTGTGATACCAATGTGGCGGACACGTTTCTGTTCCTTTTAAAACTTTTTCACGAAGAGTTAGCAAATTTTGTTATCTAGTTCAATTTTATTGATATTATTGATTAATTGATATTTTCTGATCAGTGATATAAGTATTGTATAACTTGGAATAATAGTGAATATGTTAGTTCGATATGACGGAGAAGGTGAGCACGCTACGCAGTGAACGCGTTGGAGGATCCATCGATGCGAGCGGAGTTTAGTAAATTTTTCATCAAAAAATAGGGACTTCCTGTTTTGGGTACTTCTTTTTCGATGGAATTAATTATCCACGTACTTAGAGACGATCGTGTCACGATGAAAGTGTGCGTCAAGCGTCGAATTCGACGGAAAGAGAGTTCCGTGTCGCCAAGCTTCTACGAGTTGTTTAGTAACAGCCAGACTCGCGCGTTTTATTTCGCTCTGTATACAGATTTTTCAATCGTTATAATCAGTCTCAGGGAACTATCTCTATGCGTATTTTCGATATTCTGTGCGTTGTATGGGTTGGACAGGGACGCGACTAGGCATCGTCTCCTCGTCAATTACGAATAAACCGTTCATCGTTCGAATCAGTTTTGTCATGCGGATGAACGTGTCGTCTTCACTTTAAATATAAAACGTTCGTGCGATGAATATAATTCTCGATGCAACGATGTACATTAAACACGGAAAAGATATAAGATTCGGTTCCAGCATCGAAACTAAGGTGCCGCTCGACACGGAGACTTCGATGCCTGGCCGCTTGCTGGCGGTGTTTAATTTTATTTAGCTGACGATTCAAAGGAATCGTACGAACGTGGACAGTGCAGTTTACATGTACATATGCCTGTATACGAATAAAAACGTTTTCCGAACGTGTGTGTGTCCTACGCCCCACAGCCCAGTTTCCATTGAAACGGCTCTGCACAATTTTTCTTGAGGATTAATCGTGAATTCAAAACCAGCAGAGGATAAATATTTAGGTTCGGTGAGAATGGAAGAGTGTAATTATACGTACTGTGCGTAATGTACCTTTTCGAATGTATAGCAAATACACATATACATACGTTGTAAGTAGCAGACAGAACACGGTAACACTTGTTCATATTAGAGCGTAAAAAAGAAACACGTACACGCGCTTCGTGTCACTGTAATACGGCGTGAAAAAGGGAATCGGCGCTTAGAAAGACTCGATAAGGGTATTGTAATTTCACTGAACCGAAATGAACAATAGATACGCTGACTGCGTATGTACATACATCTCGCAATCTAGGGGCTATCGCAATTATTTCCGCTACTAATTATTGTTATATTATTTACTATTTAACACTACCGTCACGATTGCTACGAATACGACAACTACTGCTGATTACTATTACTATCGCCACCTACAACTATTACCACTACTGTCACCGATTATCCGCTTTTTTTATTGTACGATATATACATAATAGCGAACTATGAATGTACATTTTATTAGCTGTAACGTATCCCCCACTCCAACCACCCCAATCACCACCACCACAACCCCGCCCCTCTTGTAATTTATATATATTCGAGATACTTCTAAATGTGTTAAACTGCTGCTGCTTTACGAGAATGATGGAAGATATATGTGAAGAAAAAGAACAAATATATTATATATAAATATATAAATATATATGTATATACACGTACATATATATATATTTTATTTCAGAAGTTTAGTTTAATGAATATATAATGTTAACGCGAGGAAGATAACAAATTAAATTCTCTCTCTGTGATTCGTCTAAAGAAAAAAAAATGGAATTAAGGAAAGAAGAAATAACAAAAAAAAAAGAGTAATTGAAGAGTTACGATTATTAATTGATTTAAGTATTATTATTGTCATCGTCTCATTATCATTGCTCTGTACCCGTCAGATTGTATCGAACAAGTCACAATGGACCGACAAACATGATTTTTTCGTAACGAACTCGACTCGTGATCTTTTTCTTTTCGCTAATAACAGTAACGAGTTATCCTATCGATGTAATAAAAACAAGTATTTTTACCGATATGCCATTGCTTGATTTCTCGCACCCACTTGTCCTCGTCAAAATATTGAAAAACTGAGTCCTTCGTGATATGTGACAACGAGATTTAAATTACTACGAATTAAAATATTTTGCGCCGAGTGGAACCAAACGGGTAGAATCCTACTATTTTTCCAGAATTGGCCGCTTGGTGCAGCACTTGCCCGGGAGAAACGAATTTCCGGGCGAGACCAACCGAAGAATAGTTCGCGCGGATTAGAGATGGCGTGAACTGCTACTTGTGAATCACTCGTGATTCGATCATGTTCGTTCCCAATCACGGTGCTTTTTCACAGTGATTCGTGATTTCTCGTGATCGTTTCTGATTGGTAGAGAAACCTAACAGTTCTTTACACGCGACACAATCTGTATATTTTATATTAACGACATCAAAACAAAAATTCGAGTTATATCGTATAAGGTGAAGGAATAATTAGAAACAATGAAGAATAATGAATAAATTAATGATTATAAATTATAATCTACATGTTACCTAGCAAATTATTCTTTGAGAATTTCTTGTTTTTTCTACTGATTTTTACAAACACAAATAGTAATGTAATTCATCGTAAAACCATATTGAATACGTTTTTCTGTTTAAAGATGAAGGACTTACGATCGCAGTGAGCAAATTCACTCAAGATAACAAAATCGCAATCTCTAACTGAAACCATTTTGTAATTTGATTATTTGTATTCAATCCTTTAAGAAATAGCAATTTTTTCTGATATTGTGACATGCTTCTATATAGATGAAACTCTGCGTTAGGGTAGTAAGAGACCCTGTGTGCGTGAAAAAGTGGGGTCATAACACCCCAGGAGCACACGCAAGAGACCACGTGCGGTGAGACATGGGGTCACAGAGCCCCCGACGGAGGCGCCAGAGACCCCGTGTGGTGAGATTGCGGGGTCATAGAACCCCCGGTGGAGGCTCCAGGGACCCGTATCTGTGAGGAAGTGGGGTCATAGAACCCCCGGAGAATGCAGAAGAGTTTTGATACGTGATTCTTTATCGTTGTTGCTCGTACGAGTCTCGAGCTCGGTCTAACGTTGCTCGTGCAACTTTCAAAACCTGACTGTCACTTGTGCGTGCTTCCGCGAGCAAATTATATAGTAACCCAGCGATGGCAGTTTCTGCAGATACTACTACAGCCCAAGTTTTTAAAGACGTAGGCAGTAGTTAGTTTCTGTAGTAACCTGTTGAACCAGACAACTATAATTAGTATAGGATTGTACAATATTTATGCAGTTATATTTAAGACAATTCGATGAAATGAAGCTTATATTACCTGACGTATGTTTATTGGAATATATATATATACATATAAATTATAATGATATAATAGTTTCAAATGCAATACGATGCGCTACGGTACAATACGTCTATTCGATTCAATTGCTCCCTTGCGACTACAACATCATGGTATCCGCGTTCAGCGCAGTGCGCTAACACGGAGGCCAACGAAATATCGCTGTAACACTTAAAAAAGTTTTACAGTTCCATTTATATCATTGTCCTGTGAAAATGTTCCTACTGCCAGCAGCATTCATATTCCAATCAAAGAATTTACAGAGTAAAGAAGATGAATCTAAAGTAATTTTCAGTAGTTCCATACATTTTTATCTCGAATAATTTTCTAAAACATTCAAAGTACTAGACATTTTTACACTTTGAATCTCATATCGATTTCTAAAATAATCCTAGTTCGATGTAATATAGAACGTGGTTTTACGAGATAGATTCGAAGTTCGCAGCCAAGAGCTCGATATTGTCATCAGTTTACAGTACTTTACCGATGATAATACCGAGTCCCAGGCCTCACCACGAGGAGGTTGCTGCGAGTGGAGGCCCAAGGCAGGTAGATGAAATCACAAGTTCTACATCTTCCCACCTTTTAAAATAAACCTTATAAATAACTTAAATCTTAACTATCTAATACTATCGGTACTAAAATCCCTCGGCGGATGACTTCTTTCTTGAGCCTAAACCTATAAAAAACTAAGTTCCCTCGTCGGTTGTCCTCGTTCTTCAGCTTTTTTAGATTTTAGAATAGAGTTTTTGGTTTATATCAATTTGCGCGAAATGATTTCACAACAAAGTGGATGTATATTTCT
>NW_015373901.1:907784-908243 GCF_001272555.1 Dufourea novaeangliae | reverse complement strand
TTATTTAATTTCATACAAATTGAGGTAAGAGAAAAATTCTATTCTATAAACTGGGCCAAATTTCCGGAAACTGATCAATTAACATGCACCAATTACCCGCTGTCTCATGGTTGTATCAGGTATATAGATTCTTCAAGGAGTTTGTTAAATGGTACATTCATCTTTTAAACTCGATGACTGCACATGTTTATTCCCGCCAAGTGAATTAGGCGGGAATGTACCTACCGCTCTGACCAATCAGGTACTCGCAATCCCCCGAAGATAGCCGAATGAACTGCTCGAGACCGGCCGAGTGTAACCGAAGTGTCATTCGTCTAGGAGAAGTTGATGCAGTAAGACGCAGAAGCTGTTTGCTCGTGCTAAAGTGAGTGTTTGACATTTACTTTTCATCGTTATTCATATATATTAATTACTAGTACCTTCATTAGCTCTCTATAGTTACTGTCCTTTAATATTTAT
>NW_015373901.1:905687-907262 GCF_001272555.1 Dufourea novaeangliae | reverse complement strand
TCGTTACTGTCCTTAAATATTTATCCAATTTAGACTAAATAATCCCAAATTAATTCGATATCGTAGGTTTCGGTTTACTCTTCGGTTTGAATGTGTAACAATTAATGTAATATTTACGTATTTCTGATCCAATTTGCAATCTTTGCGACACACCACGAGTTCCATAATTCTTAATTTGTAACCTAACTATTCTTAACGTAGTGTAATTACTTAAAGTTTATGTTTATTTTCTGTTTCAGAGTTTCGGTTTGAAAGTGCGCACTACCGAACTGAGCATCGCTGACTGCCTTTAAAAGGAATTCGGCGGGAAATTGGTGAATTCTGGTAAGTTATTATAATATTTATTATAACATTTATTATGACAACAATGTGACACTTCATTATGTATTTAGTAAAGTCTGAGTAAATTTAGTATTCTCTATAAACATGTTAACGGGCATTTAATAAGTTATCTTTTGGATAAGTGACGAAATACATATATATTTTTGGCCTTATGTATAAGTAATAATAATATTGAGTGTAATAATTGGTTGTATATATGCTAAATTTGGCGAGTACAGTGAACGTGGGTATGCTATCATACCTTCGACTATTAACATTGATCAATTGTATTTCTTAGCTAGGGTAGGGTCTTCTTATACATAGCATTTTCTACTACTGATACAATTAATAAACATTTTATAATTAGACAAAGCAGTATTAGTACTCTTAATATTCAATGCATATTCTTGAGTGCATTGTATATGTGCATTTCTGTAGGCTAGAATATATTGAATACATATATGATGAATGAAACATTAGTGAGGGAATGTGACCTCAGACTTCTTCCTTGCATAAACCAAATAATCACACTATGATAATACAAAATGGTATCCAATGAGAATATTATTGAATAGCTTGATCTAATTTCATATTTTGCATGATTGATAAATTTGATACTTTGCATGAAAATATAGTGTTCCATACAAACATATTACAGATCATGTATAAGAAGACATTTTGTGATGGGTAGGTTTCTGAGTCAAAGTAACATGTTTGCTAGACTTATGTTATGTGTCTTGCAATGGCTTTGACAATGAGATCACCCGAGGGTTGTTCAATATGTAGAGTTAAATATCTTATTAAAAAATCATGATTAGTCTTTTTGTCTTTAAAAATGAATTTCCGTTAGGGTCTTTTTCTTAATGACTGAATTCTATTAAATTAATAAGTATCGAATCTTTGCTTTTCAATTGTTATTAATACAAATTTGAATTATTTTAATTACAAATTACATGAGAAAGAATCAAAGAATATTAACCTGTTAAAAGAGTAGCAACTAATCATTTTTTTCGTTGGATTTTCAGGATAATGTCGTCCAGCAAAGCTCACATTCATCACTGAGTACTCAATAAGATGTCCTCGGGCAAAGCTCTACTTGATTCAACATTCTTGTCTTATACGCAGCCCTTCTATCATCGGGTGAGTCGCATGCTTTTTTATTCCTCTGGTCCCCAATCATGCCGTAGGACGATAGGTCCGAAGCGGCACGGGAGACTGGTTGTATACGTGCTAAATTTGGCGAGTACAGTGAAC